>NW_026647338.1:0-133708 GCF_950295315.1 Erinaceus europaeus | reverse complement strand
AAGCCTTCACCATATGTGTGTAGTATTTGCCCCAGGAAATGTATTGTGCATCAAAAGTTCCCTTCAGTTATAAGAGAAAATCTCTCAAGCAGAAGAAATGATGCCACATGTGATACCTGACTAAATAAATAAATATGCAAATAAATGGGGATGATCTAGGAGGACTTGAAACAATAAAAATAAATAAAGACAAAAACCACAAGAAGACCTGATGACAGCAGAAACATAGAAACCATCTGCTGAGAAACAGAGGGCTGCTTCAAAAACTCCCTAACACTTCAGAGTCCAGGGACATTAAGATTTCCGGAGAAAGAAAACAAACACATATGTATTGAAGCTTACACTAGAAAAAGGAGGGAAGATCTGGGCCATGATAATTACAATAAGGATGCTAATAGAAACACGATTAGAAATGCTACTGGAAGGTTCTATTATTTATAATTGTATTGAATCCTGCTCCAACTATATGGCCAATTATTTCAGAAAAACTAGGCTGTTATAAATGTGGTAATTCTGAAAGAAGGTCAAATGCATAGGACGAACATTCTAAAAAAGACAGATATATAAATCTATATGTATATATATATACATGTATGTATATCTTTATTATAAACTCTTAGTGATACTGGCATGGAAATGAGGAGACAGAATATGGCTTGTGTCAGAAAGACTTACAAACTGAGGCTCCAGTAGCCTAGGTGAAATCGCCAACACAACAAGCCAGAGCTCAGCAGTGCTCTGGTAACTCTCTTTGTCTATCTGGGCCTGTCAGTAAAATAAGAATCTAAGTAAAATATTAATGAGTGAAGACAGAGTGTGTGAGAGTTAGAGATAGAGAAGGCGAGAAGAGAAATAGATGAGTTGGAAAGAGACCAGAATTCAAAAACCTCCTACACTGTGTTCATTGATGACAGGTTCAAACCTGGCTTGTAGAGATTGTAAGGCAGCAGCTCTCATGCCCACAGACCCCAGACAGCCCCAGCCTTCACCATAGGCTCTACTACCAACCTGACAGTAATGTGTGTGTGTGTGTGTGTGTGTGTGTGTGTGTGTGTCTGTCTGTCTGTCTGTTTGTGTGTGTCTGTGTGTGCTCAGAGATCACCTGTAGTAGTCTCAGAGCATGGGTGGCAAGGGAGCCAGCCTCTCCTGCAACTTATGTACAGAGAACCTATCTGGTCAGGGCAAGCCAGCTAGCCCAGATTGTGGCTAAGCAAGAATGCATATGCAAAGGGACTCTCATGTCTCACTCTCCTGAGTTCCGAATCAATGCCATGCCTCACTATGATCCAAACACTGCCAATGGGGGAAGCTGGGGCACCCCTCAGAATTCAGGGGCTTGAGCCTGTCCAGTCACGTTTGGCTGCCTACTCAGCCTCCAGGCTCTCAGTCCACTGCTCAGGGCAGCAGATTACAAGCCCAGAAAGTACCCAGAAAGGGCTGTGTTTCCACTTAGATGGGAAGTGTGTTGAACCAAACAATAGTGGATGAACCCGGCCCCTTACACCTACCCTTTGGGTCCGGCTAAGGCAATTCCTCCTGTGGCTTCACATCCCTGATCATGGTGTCCTGGTGTCCACACATCACCCTCAGAGAGATTCCCAGAAGTAGGCTTGCATGAGTGTCCCATACAATGTCGCTCTGCTTGCAGGAAGCACAAACTCCCCGGGCCATTGCTATGGACAGACAAAGAAAGATGGATGCCTCCATTGGCCAAATTAGGGGCTTCCAGTCAAGATCACAGCCCCGCCCCTCACCTGAGGGCCTGGCTGCTGCTAATCAAGGCAATTGGAAACACCTTTTACACTTGGGCCCTGAGGACATACTCAGGAATCCCTCCAGGAGCTAGCAGGCTGGAAGACCTCCTGACCCCTGGATAGCTGTGCTCCTAGTTGGGCGGCCCTTCTGGCCAGTGGTAAAAATATTCCCTAGATACAAGAAAGAACTTCAGGTTTCAAAGGGATTTGAAACACCATGAGGCACTTGAAAAAGACATTTCACAGCCATCAAAACACCCTCTTTCTGAACACTGGAAGCTTCCGTTTTGCATGGGAAATCTGGACACTGGTGTGGCCATCAGTACCACAGATCCTTTCCATTTGGCTTAATAGAGGGAAAGCACAGTGTGTGTGCCAGGGGGATCGAGTTTCACTTCCCTTGACCGGGGCTCTCATGGAATAAGGACAAGGATGCTGTGCAGGAAGGTGAGGAGGGTTGCATTGAGGCTGAGTGTCAGTCTCAGGGCCCTGGAGAATGGCAGTCAAGCACAGAGGGCCTGGACAGCTTCAGCTGGAGATGGACATATGCCTGGAACCTGCAGCAGCAACGCTGTCTCCGCAGTTCCCCTCTGTACTACACCATGTGCAGGAGACTAAATAATCCAAAGGGCAAAGAAAGGAAAATTTCAACACCAGGAAGGCTGAGTTCACGATGCATGCACTGACTTCCAGTAAGGGCCCAGTGAAGAAGGCACGTAGAGACAGTCAGAGAGACAGAATGACAGAGACAGACAAGGACTGAAATTCTGGCCCTGTGTTGATCAGTGCCAGAGCACTGAAGACAAACCCTCCATGCCCATGCATACTTCTTACAAGTGGCATTGCTATTTTATGTTTGTGAGGAAAGGTAACACTTAGAACATCTAGGTCTTAGCCACTCTGAGAAGCAACCCTTGGCCGGCAGCCCACTCTCCAAAACTGCCCTCGCCTCTCCAAATTCGAAGTAAGCATAGTGATGCTCCAGCCAAGATGCAGGCTGGCGTATTGCATCTCCCTGGTCCAGCCTCAGCCTGTCCTGTGTGCAGGGAACTGCACTATGTCTATTTCTTCTTTGATTTACAGTTTTGGGATAAGACTCGGTGGACAAAAAGAGCAAGAGGGAAGTAGATGATTTGGCAGTGGTAGTTCGTGCTGAGAGAGATTTGTAGAGTGATATACGATATGGCTCTGTGAGATGTCTCTCATGACTGTGGCTCAGAAGGGCCAGGTGTATCCACATTGCTACCCTAATCCAGAGCTGTGCAGGTCTCTAGCTAAAAAATATTTTCAGACCTCTACATGTTACCTACATATATATATATATATATATATATAGAGAGAGAGAGAGAGAGAGAGAGAGAGAGAGAGAGAAAGAGAGAGAGAGACACTGATGTAGTCATTTTCTACAATGGATTCGATGTGACATTCACACAATTGATTGCTAAAACCTGGAGAGAAACTTTGCATCAGGAAAAGAATTGTCCAAAGCAATAAAATCTCCAAATCATTAGCTATATGCAGCTCCAACGGGACTGAGCGAAAAAGGCTCGAGAAGGAACTCATCCAGGAGACTCTCCACATGGACAGGCACCACAGGTTTCCTAGTCTGGCAACACAAACAGGGCAGCTGCTAGTTCCCAGTGCAAGCCTCAGGGCAAAAACCTCTCCCTCTTCAGTGTCTTTACATCTGAAAAGAAGAAAAGTGACCAAGGGCCAAGGAGAGCTGCCCTGGTGTCAACATTGAGCTGTAAATCAGAATGTGCCAAGTGTTTTGCACAAAATCACCTGTGCCACAGTGATTCTGTTGTTCTCTCTCTCTCTCCCTCCCTCAGACACACACACACACACACACAAATCCACAGAGGCACAGGCACAAACGGAGTTATACACATGCGCACTGGACAGCTTCTGCAAGGCAGGGCCCTGGGCTGAACCCTGCTTCGCATTTCCTGGAAGCACGCCCAGCCTTTTAAGGCCAGCTCTGAGCTCCCATTGGCGGGATTCCTTCAGAAGGCCCGCCCACAGGGCGCCAGCCAGGCTCTGATAGGCCAGAGGCCTAGGCCACGCCCAGAACCCCACCAGCAATCTCATTGGCCAGTGTGCTTGGACACGCCCAGGAGGGTCCGGGCCCCTAGTCAGTGATTGGCCAGCGGCCTTGAGCACCGCCCACACGGCCCTGCAGCACGCTGATTGGGCAGCCTCCGGAAGGCCCGCCCACCAGCCACTTCCGCTCGACTCTGATTGGCCTGGTGTCCCAGGGACACGCCCCCAGCCAGCCTTCTCTTGGCTCCCATTGGCGGGCTGCTGTCTGAGGGGCACCCTCTCATAGGCCAGTTCCTAAGGCACGCCCAGGAAGGTCACCGCCCTTAACCCCATGATTGGCCAGCCTCCTGGGCTCCGCCCACGAGGCCCGCCCCAGGCGCTCATTGGACAGCCTCCCGAGGGCCCGCCCCCCAGGCACTTCCGCTGGACCCTGATTGGCTGACCTCCAGGGGTACGCCCACCCAGAGCCAGCACCCAGGCTCTCATTGGTGGGCTGCTCTCTGAGGCCCGCCCACGCAACTCCTCCTCTGTTCTCATTGGCCAGCTCTTGCTTCACGCCCCTGAGGGTGACGTTCCTCCTCTCTGATTGGCCAGCTGTCTCTATGAATACCCACTGGGCCCTCCCCTCAGGCTCATTGGGCACGGGCTCTGAGGCCCGCCCCCGGGGACTTTCTGCCATCCTCTGAAGGCCCTGTTTCTGCAAACACGACCCCCACAGCTCCTGTCTGGGCCCGTCCTTAGGACACTGCCTGCCTGCGCTAGGCTGGCCATGCTCTTGGGGCACACCCAGAAACACTGTCGCCACTCTCCTAGCCCAGTGCCTCAGGGCACTTGCCCCATGGAGCCTTAGTCCCGCCCTGGTGCTGCCCTCTTGTGGACACCCAGCAGAATGCAGCTGAGCACAGGGATTCACAAGCTCCCAGTAGAGTCATCCCAGGCAAAGAGAGAAACCCCTTCCACTTGCAAAGCCAAATGGGGGATCCCCCCACCCACAGGAAAGAACAGATGTCTAGGGCACTCTACGTCAATTTCAACCCTGCTGTCCACGGGCCACAATTCCTAGAGTTCTCCTCATTCCACAGAATCACTACACTCAACTATAGTCTTTGCCGCCACCTTGTGGACATACAGCAGAATGCAGCTGAGCTCCCCATGCCACTCCTCTTTGAGTCTACCCAGAAAATTACACACAGCATGGGAATAGCAAAGGAAAGAACCCATCTGAGGACCACCTGGGAGAATGCACAACAGAGTCCACAATCCAATGTGCCAATTCATACTTGAAAAACCACTTGTGCAGTGGAAACTTCCTTTGTCATAACACAACCCAGTTCCTAAGTCCCTGTGTCAGGAATAAAGAAACAACAGCGGTAATCTTAACTGAAACACACTTATGCACACTTACACACACACACACACACACACACACACACCTTTCCACAGAGACGTACACACTTGTCCCGAAAATAACTTGAATTGGAGTTGCTGTTTTGCACCCTAGCAAAAGGTCAAAGTTTCATGGGTGGAAGGGAGAAGTGTTAAGTTTCTGGCATATGAAGGTGAGAAATGCCTAGAGCAGATCGATAGTTACATGGACAACGAAGGGAGCATGGGTTGGAGGAACAGCTGGTGGAGCTGCCAGGGAACTATGTGGAATCCCAGGACCCTGTTTTGAGCCCCTGGTCACACTTACCCAGCTAGGGAAAAGCTGGGCTAGTGACAAATCAGAGCTGCAGATGTCTCTCTGTCTCTCTTCCTGCTTGGGCCCTGCTCTCTCAATTTATGACTGTTTGCTTCTCCTCAATAAGAAAGTTACAAAGGATGTACAGAAATACAGGGGTAGTGGGAAAAATTACCCCCCCGTGCCCACTATTATATGGAACTGTTGACTGTAAACCATTCATCCCCCAAGAAAGAACAGAATAAATATTTGTGAGGTTAAAAACATTGTAGGTTAAATAGTGAACATTCTCTAGAGCCATGCAATACTAATCCATTGTGCATTGGATGTCACTGTCAAAAACAGTGCAGTAGCAGTTGTAGTAGTGTGTAGTATCTGCAAAAGGAAATGTATTGTGTGTCAAAAGTTCCCTTCAATTATAAGAGAAAATCTATCAGGCAGAAGAAATGACCCCTCATGTGATATCGGACGAAATAAATAAATAAATAAATATGCAAATAAATGGGAATGATCTAAGAGGATTTGAAAAAAATAAAAAATAAAAACAAACACCACAGGAAGACCTGATGACAGCAGAAATATAGAAAACGTCTGCTGAGAAATAGAGGGCTGCTTCAAAAATTCCCTGACACACAGGGTCCAGGCAAATTACGAATTCTCAGAATGAAAAGAAACGCATACGATTTGAAGCTTACACTAGAAAATGGAGGCAAGTTCTGTGCTATGATAATTACAATAAGGATACTGATAGAAAGGCTATTGGAAATGCTCCTGGAAAGTTTATAATTTATAATTGTAGTGAATCCTGCTCCAACTATGTGACCAATTATTTATGAATAAGGAGGCTATTATAAATGCGGTAATTCTGCATTCAGATCAAATAAAAAGGTCAACAATTCTAAAAATGTCTGATATATATATATATATATATATATATATATATATATATATGTACATATATGTATGTGTATCTTTATTATCAACTATGAGGGATACTGACATGGCTATGAGGAGACAGAGTATGGCTTGTGCCAGAGAGACTTACAAAGCTGAGGCTCCAGAAACCTAGGTGAAATCGCCAACAAAACAATCCAGAGCTCAGCCGGGCCCTGGTGACTCGCTTTGTATATCTGGGCCTGTCAGTCAAATAATATAAAAGTAAAATATTAATGAGTGCAGACAGAGTGAGTGAGAGCCTGTGAGAGTCAGAGACAGAGAAGGCAAGAAGAGAAATAGAAGAGTTGGAAAGAGACCAGAAGTCCAAAAGCTCCCACTCTGTGTTCATACATGACAGGTTCAAACCTGGGTTGTCGAGATTGTAAGGCAGCAGTCTCCTGTCCACAGACCCCAGACAACCCCAGCCTTCACCATATGTGTGTAGTATTTACGACAGAATATGTATTGTGAGTGTAAACTTCCCTTCAATTATAAGAGAAAAATCTATCAAGCAGAAGAATGGACCCCTCATGTAATATAGAACCAAATAAATAAATAAATAAATAAATATGCAAGTAAATGGGGGTTATCTAGGAGGATTTGAAACAAATGAAAAATAAAAACAAAAAGCACAAGAAGACCTGATGACAGCAGAAACATAGAAACCATCTGCTGAGAATCAAGGGCTGCTTCAAAAGTTCCGAGACCCTTCAGAGTCCAGGGAAATTAAGATTTCGGGAGAATGAAAAGAAACTCATATGTATTGAAGCTTACACTAGAGAAAGGAGGCAAGTTCTGTACTATGATAATTAAAATAAGGATGCTGATAGAAATGCTATTAGAAATGCTACTGGAAGGTTCTATTATTTATAATTGTATTGAATCCTGCTCCAACTATGTGGCCAATTAGTAGGGAAAAAGGAACCTGTTGTAAATGTGTGAATTCTGATTAAGATCAATTACATAGGTTGACAATTCTAAAAATGACAGAGATATATATGTATATTTATATATGTATATGGATGTATATCTTTATTATAAAGTCTGAGAGATACTGCCATGGATATGAGGAGACAGAATATGGCTTAAGTCAGAGAGACTTACCAATCAGAGGCTCCAGTAGCCTAGGTGAAATCACAAACAAAACCAGCCAGAGCTCAGCAGTGCTCTGGCCACTCTCTTTGTATATCTGGGCCTGTCAATAAAATAAGGATATAAGTAAAATATTCCTGAGTTCAGACAGAGTGAGAGAGAGCCTGTGAGAGTCAGAGACAGAGATGGCGAGAAGAGAAATAGAAGAGTTGGAAATAGACCAGAAGTCAAAAACCCCCTAGGCTGTGTTCATTCATGACAGGTTCAAACCTGGGTTGTAGAGATTGTCACGCAGTAGCTCTAATGCCCACAGACCCCAGACAACCCAAGCCTTCACCATATGTGTGTAGTATTTGCCCCAGGAAATGTATTGTGCATCAAAAGTTCCCTTCAGTTATAAGAGAAAATCTCTCAAGCAGAAGAAATGATGCCACATGTGATACCTGACTAAATAAATAAATATGCAAATAAATGGGGATGATCTAGGAGGACTTGAAACAATAAAAATAAATAAAGACAAAAACCACAAGAAGACCTGATGACAGCAGAAACATAGAAACCATCTGCTGAGAAACAGAGGGCTGCTTCAAAAATTCCCTAACACTTCAGGGTCCAGGGACATTAAGATTTACGGAGAAAGAAAACAAACACATATGTATTGAAGCTTACACTAGAAAAAGGAGGGAAGATCTGGGCCATGATAATTACAATAAGGATGCTAATAGAAACACGATTAGAAATGCTACTGGAAGGTTCTATTATTTATAATTGTATTGAATCCTGCTCCAACTATATGGCCAATTATTTCAGAAAAACTAGGCTGTTATAAATGTGGTAATTCTGAAAGAAGGTCAAATGCATAGGACGAACATTCTAAAACCGACAGATATATAAATCTATATGTATATATATACATGTATGTATATCTTTATTATAAACTCTGAGTGATACTGGCATGGAAATGAGGAGACAGAATATGGCTTGTGTCAGAAAGACTTACAAACTGAGGCTCCAGTAGCCTAGGTGAAATCGCCAACACAACAAGCCAGAGCTCAGCAGTGCTCTGGTAACTCTCTTTGTCTATCTGGGCCTGTCAGTAAAATAAGAATCTAAGTAAAATATTAATGAGTGAAGACAGAGTGTGTGAGAGCATGTGAGAGTTAGAGATAGAGAAGGCGAGAAGAGAAATAGATGAGTTGGAAAGAGACCAGAATTCAAAAACCTCCTACACTGTGTTCATTGATGACAGGTTCAAACCTGGCTTGTAGAGATTGTAAGGCAGCAGCTCTCATGCCCACAGACCCCAGACAGCCCCAGCCTTCACCATAGGCTCTACTACCAACCTGACAGTAATGTGTGTGTGTGTGTGTCTGTCTGTTTGTGTGTGTCTGTGTGTGCTCAGAGATCACCTGTAGTAGTCTCAGAGCATGGGTGGCAAGGGAGCCAGCCTCTCCTGCAACTTATGTACAGAGAACCTATCTGGTCAGGGCAAGCCAGCTAGCCCAGATTGTGGCTAAGCAAGAATGCATATGCAAAGGGACTCTCATGTCTCACTCTCCTGAGTTCCGAATCAATGCCATGCCTCACTATGATCCAAACACTGCCAATGGGGGAAGCTGGGGCACCCCTCAGAATTCAGGGGCTTGAGCCTGTCCAGTCACGTTTGGCTGCCTACTCAGCCTCCAGGCTCTCAGTCCACTGCTCAGGGCAGCAGATTACAAGCCCAGAAAGTACCCAGAAAGGGCTGTGTTTCCACTTAGATGGGAAGTGTGTTGAACCAAACAATAGTGGATGAACCCGGCCCCTTACACCTACCCTTTGGGTCCGGCTAAGGCAATTGCTCCTGTGGCCTCACATCCCTGATCATGGTGTCCTGGTGTCCACACATCACACTCAGAGAGATTCCCAGAAGTAGGCTTGCATGAGTGTCCCATACAATGTCGCTCTGCTTGCAGGAAGCACAAACTCCCCGGGCCCTTGCTATGGACAGACAAAGAAAGATGGATGCCTCCATTGGCCAAATTAGGGGCTTCCAGTCAAGATCACAGCCCCGCCCCTCACCTGAGGGCCTGGCTGCTGCTAATCAAGGCAATTGGAAACACCTTTTACACTTGGGCCCTGAGGACATACTCAGGAATCCCTCCAGGAGCTAGCAGGCTGGAAGACCTCCTGACCCCTGGATAGCTGTGCTCCTAGTTGGGCGGCCCTTCTGGCCAGTGGTGAAAATATTCCCTAGATACAAGAAAGAACTTCAGGTTTCAAAGGGATTTGAAACACCATGAGGCACTTGAAAAAGACATTTCACAGCCATCAAAACACCCTCTTTCTGAACACTGGAAGCTTCCGTTTTGCATGGGAAATCTGGACACTGGTGTGGCCATCAGTACCACAGATCCTTTCCATTTGGCTTAATAGAGGGAAAGCACAGTGTGTGTGCCAGGGGGATCGAGTTTCACTTCCCTTGACCGGGGCTCTCATGGAATAAGGACAAGGATGCTGTGCAGGAAGGTGAGGAGGGTTGCATTGAGGCTGAGTGTCAGTCTCAGGGCCCTGGAGAATGGCAGTCAAGCACAGAGGGCCTGGACAGCTTCAGCTGGAGATGGACATATGCCTGGAACCTGCAGCAGCAACGCTGTCTCCGCAGTTCCCCTCTGTACTACACCATGTGCAGGAGACTAAATAATCCAAAGGGCAAAGAAAGGAAAATTTCAACACCAGGAAGGCTGAGTTCACGATGCATGCACTGACTTCCAGTAAGGGCCCAGTGAAGAAGGCACGTAGAGACAGTCAGAGAGACAGAATGACAGAGACAGACAAGGACTGAAATTCTGGCCCTGTGTTGATCAGTGCCAGAGCACTGAAGACAAACCCTCCATGCCCATGCATACTTCTTACAAGTGGCATTGCTATTTTATGTTTGTGAGGAAAGGTAACACTTAGAACATCTAGGTCTTAGCCACTCTGAGAAGCAACCCTTGGCCGGAAGCCCACTCTCCAAAACTGCCCTCGCCTCTCCAAATTCGAAGTAAGCATAGTGATGCTCCAGCCAAGATGCAGGCTGGCGTATTGCATCTCCCTGGTCCAGCCTCAGCCTGTCCTGTGTGCAGGGAACTGCACTATGTCTATTTCTTCTTTGATTTACAGTTTTGGGATAAGACTCGGTGGACAAAAAGAGCAAGAGGGAAGTAGATGATTTGGCAGTGGTAGTTCGTGCTGAGAGAGATTTGTAGAGTGATATACGATATGGCTCTGTGAGATGTCTCTCATGACTGTGGCTCAGAAGGGCCAGGTGTATCCACATTGCTACCCTAATCCAGAGCTGTGCAGGTCTCTAGCTAAAAAATATTTTCAGACCTCTACATGTTACCTACATATATATATATATATATATATAGAGAGAGAGAGAGAGAGAGAGAGAGAGAAAGAGAGAGAGAGACACTGATGTAGTCATTTTCTACAATGGATTCGATGTGACATTCACACAATTGATTGCTAAAACCTGGAGAGAAACTTTGCATCAGGAAAAGAATTGTCCAAAGCAATAAAATCTCCAAATCATTAGCTATATGCAGCTCCAACGGGACTGAGCGAAAAAGGCTCGAGAAGGAACTCATCCAGGAGACTCTCCACATGGACAGGCACCACAGGTTTCCTAGTCTGGCAACACAAACAGGGCAGCTGCTAGTTCCCAGTGCAAGCCTCAGGGCAAAAACCTCTCCCTCTTCAGTGTCTTTACATCTGAAAAGAAGAAAAGTGACCAAGGGCCAAGGAGAGCTGCCCTGGTGTCAATATTGAGCTGTAAATCAGAATGTGCCAAGTGTTTTGCACAAAATCACCTGTGCCACAGTGATTCTGTTGTTCTCTCTCTCTCTCCCTCCCTCAGACACACACACACACACACACAAATCCACAGAGGCACAGGCACAAACGGAGTTATACACATGCGCACTGGACAGCTTCTGCAAGGCAGGGCCCTGGGCTGAACCCTGCTTCGCATTTCCTGGAAGCACGCCCAGCCTTTTAAGGCCAGCTCTGAGCTCCCATTGGCGGGATTCCTTCAGAAGGCCCGCCCACAGGGCGCCAGCCAGGCTCTGATAGGCCAGAGGCCTAGGCCACGCCCAGAACCCCACCAGCAATCTCATTGGCCAGTGTGCTTGGACACGCCCAGGAGGGTCCGGGCCCCTAGTCAGTGATTGGCCAGCGGCCTTGAGCACCGCCCACACGGCCCTGCAGCACGCTGATTGGGCAGCCTCCGGAAGGCCCGCCCACCAGCCACTTCCGCTCGACTCTGATTGGCCTGGTGTCCCAGGGACACGCCCCCAGCCAGCCTTCTCTTGGCTCCCATTGGCGGGCTGCTGTCTGAGGGGCACCCTCTCATAGGCCAGTTCCTAAGGCACGCCCAGGAAGGTCACCGCCCTTAACCCCATGATTGGCCAGCCTCCTGGGCTCCGCCCACGAGGCCCGCCCCAGGCGCTCATTGGACAGCCTCCCGAGGGCCCGCCCCCCAGGCACTTCCGCTGGACCCTGATTGGCTGACCTCCAGGGGTACGCCCACCCAGAGCCAGCACCCAGGCTCTCATTGGTGGGCTGCTCTCTGAGGCCCGCCCACGCAACTCCTCCTCTGTTCTCATTGGCCAGCTCTTGCTTCACGCCCCTGAGGGTGACGTTCCTCCTCTCTGATTGGCCAGCTGTCTCTATGAATACCCACTGGGCCCTCCCCTCAGGCTCATTGGGCATGGGCTCTGAGGCCCGCCCCCGGGGACTTTCTGCCATCCTCTGAAGGCCCTGTTTCTGCAAACACGACCCCCACAGCTCCTGTCTGGGCCCATCCTTAGGACACTACCTGCCTGCGCTAGGCTGGCCATGCTCTTGGGGCACACCCAGAAACACTGTCGCCACTCTCCTAGCCCAGTGCCTCAGGGCACTTGCCCCATGGAGCCTTAGTCCCGCCCTGGTGCTGCCCTCTTGTGGACACCCAGCAGAATGCAGCTGAGCACAGGGATTCACAAGCTCCCAGTAGAGTCATCCCAGGCAAAGAGAGAAACCCCTTCCACTTGCAAAGCCAAATGGGGGATCCCCCCACCCCACAGGAAAGAACAGATGTCTAGGGCACTCTACGTCAATTTCAACCCTGCTGTCCACGGGCCACAATTCCTAGAGTTCTCCTCATTCCACAGAATCACTACACTCAACTATAGTCTTTGCCGCCACCTTGTGGACATACAGCAGAATGCAGCTGAGCTCCCCATGCCACTCCTCTTTGAGTCTACCCAGAAAATTACACACAGCATGGGAATAGCAAAGGAAAGAACCCATCTGAGGACCACCTGGGAGAATGCACAACAGAGTCCACAACCCAATGTGCCAATTCATACTTGAAAAACCACTTGTGCAGTGGAAACTTCCTTTGTCATAACACAACCCAGTTCCTAAGTCCCTGTGTCAGGAATAAAGAAACAACAGCGGTAATCTTAACTGAAACACACTTATGCACACTTACACACACACACACACACACACACACACCTTCCCACAGAGACGTACACACTTGTCCCAAAAATAACTTGGATTGGAGTTGCTGTTTCGCACCCTAGCAAAAGGACAAAGTTTCATGGGTGGAAGGGAGAAGTGTTAAGTTTCTGGCATATGAAGGTGAGAAATGCCTAGAGCAGATCCATAGTTACATGGACAACGAAGGGAGCATGGGTTGGAGGGACAGCTGGTGGAGCTGCCAGGGAACTATGTGGAATCCCAGGACCCTGTTTTGAGCCCCTGGTCACACTTACCCAGCTAGAGAAAAGCTGGGCTAGGGACAAATCAGAGCTGCAGATGTCTCTCTGTCTCTCTTCCTGCTTGGGCCCTGCTCTCTCAATTTATGACTGTTTGCTTCTCCTCAATAAGAAAGTTACAAAGGATGTACAGAAATACAGGGGTAGTGGGAAAAATTACCCCCCCGTGCCCACTATTATATGGAACTGTTGACTGTAAACCATTCATCCCCCAAGAAAGAACAGAATAAATATTTGTGAGGTTAAAAACATTGTAGGTTAAATAGTGAACATTCTCTAGAGCCATGCAATACTAATCCATTGTGCATTGGATGTCACTGTCAAAAACAGTGCAGTAGCAGTTGTAGTAGTGTGTAGTATCTGCAAAAGGAAATGTATTGTGTGTCAAAAGTTCCCTTCAATTATAAGAGAAAATCTATCAGGCAGAAGAAATGACCCCTCATGTGATATCGGACGAAATAAATAAATAAATAAATATGCAAATAAATGGGAATGATCTAAGAGGATTTGAAAAAAATAAAAAATAAAAACAAACACCACAGGAAGACCTGATGACAGCAGAAATATAGAAAACGTCTGCTGAGAAATAGAGGGCTGCTTCAAAAATTCCCTGACACACAGGGTCCAGGCAAATTACGAATTCTCAGAATGAAAAGAAACGCATACGATTTGAAGCTTACACTAGAAAATGGAGGCAAGTTCTGTGCTATGATAATTACAATAAGGATACTGATAGAAAGGCTATTGGAAATGCTCCTGGAAAGTTTATAATTTATAATTGTAGTGAATCCTGCTCCAACTATGTGACCAATTATTTATGAATAAGGAGGCTATTATAAATGCGGTAATTCTGCATTCAGATCAAATAAAAAGGTCAACAATTCTAAAAATGTCTGATATATATATATATATATATATATATATATGTACATATATGTATGTGTATCTTTATTATCAACTATGAGGGATACTGACATGGCTATGAGGAGACAGAGTATGGCTTGTGCCAGAGAGACTTACAAAGCTGAGGCTCCAGAAACCTAGGTGAAATCGCCAACAAAACAATCCAGAGCTCAGCCGGGCCCTGGTGACTCGCTTTGTATATCTGGGCCTGTCAGTCAAATAATATAAAAGTAAAATATTAATGAGTGCAGACAGAGTGAGTGAGAGCCTGTGAGAGTCAGAGACAGAGAAGGCAAGAAGAGAAATAGAAGAGTTGGAAAGAGACCAGAAGTCCAAAAGCTCCCACTCTGTGTTCATACATGACAGGTTCAAACCTGGGTTGTCGAGATTGTAAGGCAGCAGTCTCCTGTCCACAGACCCCAGACAACCCCAGCCTTCACCATATGTGTGTAGTATTTACGACAGAATATGTATTGTGAGTGTAAACTTCCCTTCAATTATAAGAGAAAAATCTATCAAGCAGAAGAATGGACCCCTCATGTAATATAGAACCAAATAAATAAATAAATAAATAAATATGCAAGTAAATGGGGGTTATCTAGGAGGATTTGAAACAAATGAAAAATAAAAACAAAAAGCACAAGAAGACCTGATGACAGCAGAAACATAGAAACCATCTGCTGAGAATCAAGGGCTGCTTCAAAAGTTCCGAGACCCTTCAGAGTCCAGGGAAATTAAGATTTCGGGAGAATGAAAAGAAACTCATATGTATTGAAGCTTACACTAGAGAAAGGAGGCAAGTTCTGTACTATGATAATTAAAATAAGGATGCTGATAGAAATGCTATTAGAAATGCTACTGGAAGGTTCTATTATTTATAATTGTATTGAATCCTGCTCCAACTATGTGGCCAATTAGTAGGGAAAAAGGAACCTGTTGTAAATGTGTGAATTCTGATTAAGATCAATTACATAGGTTGACAATTCTAAAAATGACAGAGATATATATGTATATTTATATATGTATATGGATGTATATCTTTATTATAAAGTCTGAGAGATAATGCCATGGATATGAGGATACAGAATATGGCTTAAGTCAGAGAGACTTACCAATCAGAGGCTCCAGTAGCCTAGGTGAAATCACAAACAAAACCAGCCAGAGCTCAGCAGTGCTCTGGCCACTCTCTTTGTATATCTGGGCCTGTCAATAAAATAAGGATATAAGTAAAATATTCCTGAGTTCAGACAGAGTGAGAGAGAGCCTGTGAGAGTCAGAGACAGAGATGGCGAGAAGAGAAATAGAAGAGTTGGAAATAGACCAGAAGTCAAAAACCCCCTAGGCTGTGTTCATTCATGACAGGTTCAAACCTGGGTTGTAGAGATTGTCACGCAGTAGCTCTAATGCCCACAGACCCCAGACAACCCAAGCCTTCACCATATGTGTGTAGTATTTGCCCCAGGAAATGTATTGTGCATCAAAAGTTCCCTTCAGTTATAAGAGAAAATCTCTCAAGCAGAAGAAATGATGCCACATGTGATACCTGACTAAATAAATAAATATGCAAATAAATGGGGATGATCTAGGAGGACTTGAAACAATAAAAATAAATAAAGACAAAAACCACAAGAAGACCTGATGACAGCAGAAACATAGAAACCATCTGCTGAGAAACAGAGGGCTGCTTCAAAAATTCCCTAACACTTCAGGGTCCAGGGACATTAAGATTTACGGAGAAAGAAAACAAACACATATGTATTGAAGCTTACACTAGAAAAAGGAGGGAAGATCTGGGCCATGATAATTACAATAAGGATGCTAATAGAAACACGATTAGAAATGCTACTGGAAGGTTCTATTATTTATAATTGTATTGAATCCTGCTCCAACTATATGGCCAATTATTTCAGAAAAACTAGGCTGTTATAAATGTGGTAATTCTGAAAGAAGGTCAAATGCATAGGACGAACATTCTAAAACCGACAGATATATAAATCTATATGTATATATATACATGTATGTATATCTTTATTATAAACTCTGAGTGATACTGGCATGGAAATGAGGAGACAGAATATGGCTTGTGTCAGAAAGACTTACAAACTGAGGCTCCAGTAGCCTAGGTGAAATCGCCAACACAACAAGCCAGAGCTCAGCAGTGCTCTGGTAACTCTCTTTGTCTATCTGGGCCTGTCAGTAAAATAAGAATCTAAGTAAAATATTAATGAGTGAAGACAGAGTGTGTGAGAGCATGTGAGAGTTAGAGATAGAGAAGGCGAGAAGAGAAATAGATGAGTTGGAAAGAGACCAGAATTCAAAAACCTCCTACACTGTGTTCATTGATGACAGGTTCAAACCTGGCTTGTAGAGATTGTAAGGCAGCAGCTCTCAT
This sequence comes from Erinaceus europaeus, assembly GCF_950295315.1. NCBI lineage: Eukaryota > Metazoa > Chordata > Mammalia > Eulipotyphla > Erinaceidae > Erinaceus > Erinaceus europaeus. Next base: position 117,118 of record NW_026647338.1, on the reverse strand, counting down.
GCCCACAGACCCCAGACAGCCCCAGCCTTCACCATAGGCTCTACTACCAACCTGACAGTAATGTGTGTGTGTGTGTGTCTGTCTGTTTGTGTGTGTCTGTGTGTGCTCAGAGATCACCTGTAGTAGTCTCAGAGCATGGGTGGCAAGGGAGCCAGCCTCTCCTGCAACTTATGTACAGAGAACCTATCTGGTCAGGGCAAGCCAGCTAGCCCAGATTGTGGCTAAGCAAGAATGCATATGGAAAGGGACTCTCATGTCTCACTCTCCTGAGTTCCGAATCAATGCCATGCCTCACTATGATCCAAACACTGCCAATGGGGGAAGCTGGGGCACCCCTCAGAATTCAGGGGCTTGAGCCTGTCCAGTCACGTTTGGCTGCCTACTCAGCCTCCAGGCTCTCAGTCCACTGCTCAGGGCAGCAGATTACAAGCCCAGAAAGTACCCAGAAAGGGCTGTGTTTCCACTTAGATGGGAAGTGTGTTGAACCAAACAATAGTGGATGAACCCGGCCCCTTACACCTACCCTTTGGGTCCGGCTAAGGCAATTGCTCCTGTGGCCTCACATCCCTGATCATGGTGTCCTGGTGTCCACACATCACACTCAGAGAGATTCCCAGAAGTAGGCTTGCATGAGTGTCCCATACAATGTCGCTCTGCTTGCAGGAAGCACAAACTCCCCGGGCCCTTGCTATGGACAGACAAAGAAAGATGGATGCCTCCATTGGCCAAATTAGGGGCTTCCAGTCAAGATCACAGCCCCGCCCCTCACCTGAGGGCCTGGCTGCTGCTAATCAAGGCAATTGGAAACACCTTTTACACTTGGGCCCTGAGGACATACTCAGGAATCCCTCCAGGAGCTAGCAGGCTGGAAGACCTCCTGACCCCTGGATAGCTGTGCTCCTAGTTGGGCGGCCCTTCTGGCCAGTGGTGAAAATATTCCCTAGATACAAGAAAGAACTTCAGGTTTCAAAGGGATTTGAAACACCATGAGGCACTTGAAAAAGACATTTCACAGCCATCAAAACACCCTCTTTCTGAACACTGGAAGCTTCCGTTTTGCATGGGAAATCTGGACACTGGTGTGGCCATCAGTACCACAGATCCTTTCCATTTGGCTTAATAGAGGGAAAGCACAGTGTGTGTGCCAGGGGGATCGAGTTTCACTTCCCTTGACCGGGGCTCTCATGGAATAAGGACAAGGATGCTGTGCAGGAAGGTGAGGAGGGTTGCATTGAGGCTGAGTGTCAGTCTCAGGGCCCTGGAGAATGGCAGTCAAGCACAGAGGGCCTGGACAGCTTCAGCTGGAGATGGACATATGCCTGGAACCTGCAGCAGCAACGCTGTCTCCGCAGTTCCCCTCTGTACTACACCATGTGCAGGAGACTAAATAATCCAAAGGGCAAAGAAAGGAAAATTTCAACACCAGGAAGGCTGAGTTCACGATGCATGCACTGACTTCCAGTAAGGGCCCAGTGAAGAAGGCACGTAGAGACAGTCAGAGAGACAGAATGACAGAGACAGACAAGGACTGAAATTCTGGCCCTGTGTTGATCAGTGCCAGAGCACTGAAGACAAACCCTCCATGCCCATGCATACTTCTTACAAGTGGCATTGCTATTTTATGTTTGTGAGGAAAGGTAACACTTAGAACATCTAGGTCTTAGCCACTCTGAGAAGCAACCCTTGGCCGGCAGCCCACTCTCCAAAACTGCCCTCGCCTCTCCAAATTCGAAGTAAGCATAGTGATGCTCCAGCCAAGATGCAGGCTGGCGTATTGCATCTCCCTGGTCCAGCCTCAGCCTGTCCTGTGTGCAGGGAACTGCACTATGTCTATTTCTTCTTTGATTTACAGTTTTGGGATAAGACTCGGTGGACAAAAAGAGCAAGAGGGAAGTAGATGATTTGGCAGTGGTAGTTCGTGCTGAGAGAGATTTGTAGAGTGATATACGATATGGCTCTGTGAGATGTCTCTCATGACTGTGGCTCAGAAGGGCCAGGTGTATCCACATTGCTACCCTAATCCAGAGCTGTGCAGGTCTCTAGCTAAAAAATATTTTCAGACCTCTACATGTTACCTACATATATATATATATATATATATATATATAGAGAGAGAGAGATAGAGAGAGAGAGAAAGAGAGAGAGAGACACTGATGTAGTCATTTTCTACAATGGATTCGATGTGACATTCACACAATTGATTGCTAAAACCTGGAGAGAAACTTTGCATCAGGAAAAGAATTGTCCAAAGCAATAAAATCTCCAAATCATTAGCTATATGCAGCTCCAACGGGACTGAGCGAAAAAGGCTCGAGAAGGAACTCATCCAGGAGACTCTCCACATGGACAGGCACCACAGGTTTCCTAGTCTGGCAACACAAACAGGGCAGCTGCTAGTTCCCAGTGCAAGCCTCAGGGCAAAAACCTCTCCCTCTTCAGTGTCTTTACATCTGAAAAGAAGAAAAGTGACCAAGGGCCAAGGAGAGCTGCCCTGGTGTCAACATTGAGCTGTAAATCAGAATGTGCCAAGTGTTTTGCACAAAATCACCTGTGCCACAGTGATTCTGTTGTTCTCTCTCTCTCTCCCTCCCTCAGACACACACACACACACACACAAATCCACAGAGGCACAGGCACAAACGGAGTTATACACATGCGCACTGGACAGCTTCTGCAAGGCAGGGCCCTGGGCTGAACCCTGCTTCGCATTTCCTGGAAGCACGCCCAGCCTTTTAAGGCCAGCTCTGAGCTCCCATTGGCGGGATTCCTTCAGAAGGCCCGCCCACAGGGCGCCAGCCAGGCTCTGATAGGCCAGAGGCCTAGGCCACGCCCAGAACCCCACCAGCAATCTCATTGGCCAGTGTGCTTGGACACGCCCAGGAGGGTCCGGGCCCCTAGTCAGTGATTGGCCAGCGGCCTTGAGCACCGCCCACACGGCCCTGAAGCACGCTGATTGGGCAGCCTCCGGAAGGCCCGCCCACCAGCCACTTCCGCTCGACTCTGATTGGCCTGGTGTCCCAGGGACACGCCCCCAGCCAGCCTTCTCTTGGCTCCCATTGGCGGGCTGCTGTCTGAGGGGCACCCTCTCATAGGCCAGTTCCTAAGGCACGCCCAGGAAGGTCACCGCCCTTAACCCCATGATTGGCCAGCCTCCTGGGCTCCGCCCACGAGGCCCGCCCCAGGCGCTCATTGGACAGCCTCCCGAGGGCCCGCCCCCCAGGCACTTCCGCTGGACCCTGATTGGCTGACCTCCAGGGGTACGCCCACCCAGAGCCAGCACCCAGGCTCTCATTGGTGGGCTGCTCTCTGAGGCCCGCCCACGCAACTCCTCCTCTGTTCTCATTGGCCAGCTCTTGCTTCACGCCCCTGAGGGTGACGTTCCTCCTCTCTGATTGGCCAGCTGTCTCTATGAATACCCACTGGGCCCTCCCCTCAGGCTCATTGGGCACGGGCTCTGAGGCCCGCCCCCGGGGACTTTCTGCCATCCTCTGAAGGCCCTGTTTCTGCAAACACGACCCCCACAGCTCCTGTCTGGGCCCGTCCTTAGGACACTGCCTACCTGCGCTAGGCTGGCCATGCTCTTGGGGCACACCCAGAAACACTGTCGCCACTCTCCTAGCCCAGTGCCTCAGGGCACTTGCCCCATGGAGCCTTAGTCCCGCCCTGGTGCTGCCCTCTTGTGGACACCCAGCAGAATGCAGCTGAGCACAGGGATTCACAAGCTCCCAGTAGAGTCATCCCAGGCAAAGAGAGAAACCCCTTCCACTTGCAAAGCCAAATGGGGGATCCCCCCACCCCACAGGAAAGAACAGATGTCTAGGGCACTCTACGTCAATTTCAACCCTGCTGTCCACGGGCCACAATTCCTAGAGTTCTCCTCATTCCACAGAATCACTACACTCAACTATGGTCTTTGCCGCCACCTTGTGGACATACAGCAGAATGCAGCTGAGCTCCCCATGCCACTCCTCTTTGAGTCTACCCAGAAAATTACACACAGCATGGGAATAGCAAAGGAAAGAACCCATCTGAGGACCACCTGGGAGAATGCACAACAGAGTCCACAATCCAATGTGCCAATTCATACTTGAAAAACCACTTGTGCAGTGGAAACTTCCTTTGTCATAACACAACCCAGTTCCTAAGTCCCTGTGTCAGGAATAAAGAAACAACAGCGGTAATCTTAACTGAAACACACTTATGCACACTTACACACACACACACACACACACACACACACACACACACACACACCTTCCCACAGTGACGTACACACTTGTCCCGAAAATAACTTGGATTGGAGTTGCTGTTTTGCACCCTAGCAAAAGGTCAAAGTTTCATGGGTGGAAGGGAGAAGTGTTAAGTTTCTGGCATATGAAGGTGAGAAATGCCTAGAGCAGATCGATAGTTACATGGACAACGAAGGGAGCATGGGTTGGAGGAACAGCTGGTGGAGCTGCCAGGGAACTATGTGGAATCCCAGGACCCTGTTTTGAGCCCCTGGTCACACTTACCCAGCTAGGGAAAAGCTGGGCTAGTGACAAATCAGAGCTGCAGATGTCTCTCTGTCTCTCTTCCTGCTTGGGCCCTGCTCTCTCAATTTATGACTGTTTGCTTCTCCTCAATAAGAAAGTTACAAAGGATGTACAGAAATACAGGGGTAGTGGGAAAAATTACCCCCCCGTGCCCACTATTATATGGAACTGTTGACTGTAAACCATTCATCCCCCAAGAAAGAACAGAATAAATATTTGTGAGGTTAAAAACATTGTAGGTTAAATCGTGAACATTCTCTAGAGCCATGCAATACTAATCCATTGTGCATTGGATGTCACTGTCAAAAACAGTGCAGTAGCAGTTGTAGTAGTGTGTAGTATCTGCAAAAGGAAATGTATTGTGTGTCAAAAGTTCCCTTCAATTATAAGAGAAAATCTATCAGGCAGAAGAAATGACCCCTCATGTGATATCGGACGAAATAAATAAATAAATAAATATGCAAATAAATGGGAATGATCTAAGAGGATTTGAAAAAAATAAAAAAATAAAAACAAACACCACAGGAAGACCTGATGACAGCAGAAATATAGAAAACGTCTGCTGAGAAATAGAGGGCTGCTTCAAAAATTCCCTGACACACAGGGTCCAGGCAAATTACGAATTCCGAGAATGAAAAGAAACGCATACGATTTGAAGCTTACACTAGAAAATGGAGGCAAGTTCTGTGCTATGATAATTACAATAAGGATACTGATAGAAAGGCTATTGGAAATGCTCCTGGAAAGTTTATAATTTATAATTGTAGTGAATCCTGCTCCAACTATGTGACCAATTATTTATGAATAAGGAGGCTATTATAAATGCGGTAATTCTGCATTCAGATCAAATAAAAAGGTCAACAATTCTAAAAATGTCTGATATATATATATGTATATGTACATATATGTATGTGTATCTTTATTATCAACTATGAGGGATACTGGCATGGCTATGAGGAGACAGAGTATGGCTTGTGCCAGAGAGACTTACAAAGCTGAGGCTCCAGAAACCTAGGTGAAATCGCCAACAAAACAATCCAGAGCTCAGCCGGGGCCTGGTGACTCGCTTTGTATATCTGGGCCTGTCAGTCAAATAATATAAAAGTAAAATATTAATGAGTGCAGACAGAGTGAGTGAGAGCCTGTGAGAGTCAGAGACAGAGAAGGCAAGAAGAGAAATAGAAGAGTTGGAAAGAGACCAGAAGTCCAAAAGCTCCCACTCTGTGTTCATACATGACAGGTTCAAACCTGGGTTGTCGAGATTGTAAGGCATCAGTCTCCTGTCCACAGACCCCAGACAACCCCAGCCTTCACCATATGTGTATAGTATTTACGACAGGATATGTATTGTGAGTGTAAACTTCCCTTCAATTATAAGAGAAAAATCTATCAAGCAGAAGAATGGACCCCTCATGTAATATAGAACCAAATAAATAAATAAATAAATAAATATGCAAGTAAATGGGGGTTATCTAGGAGGATTTGAAACAAATGAAAAATAAAAACAAAAAGCACAAGAAGACCTGATGACAGCAGAAACATAGAAACCATCTGCTGTGAATCAAGGGCTGCTTCAAAAGTTCCGAGACCCTTCAGAGTCCAGGGAAATTAAGATTTCGGGAGAATGAAAAGAAACTCATATGTATTGAAGCTTACACTAGAGAAAGGAGGCAAGTTCTGTACTATGATAATTAAAATAAGGATGCTGATAGAAATGCTATTAGAAATGCTACTGGAAGGTTCTATTATTTATAATTGTATTGAATCCTGCTCCAACTATGTGGCCAATTAGTAGGGAAAAAGGAACCTGTTGTAAATGTGTGAATTTTGATTAAGATCAATTACATAGGTTGACAATTCTAAAAATGACAGAGATATATATATGTATATTTATATATGTATATGGATGTATATCTTTATTATAAAGTCTGAGAGATACTGCCATGGATATGAGGAGACAGAATATGGCTTAAGTCAGAGAGACTTACCAGTCAGAGGCTCCAGTAGCCTAGGTGAAATCACAAACAAAACCAGCCAGAGCTCAGCAGTGCTCTGGCCACTCTCTTTGTATATCTGGGCCTGTCAATAAAATAAGGATATAAGTAAAATATTCCTGAGTTCAGACAGAGTGAGAGAGAGCCTGTGAGAGTCAGAGACAGAGATGGCGAGAAGAGAAATAGAAGAGTTTGAAATAGACCAGAAGTCAAAAACCCCCTAGGCTGTGTTCATTCATGACAGGTTCAAACCTGGGTTGTAGAGATTGTCACGCAGCAGCTCTAATGCCCACAGACCCCAGACAACCCAAGCCTTCACCATATGTGTGTAGTATTTGCCCCAGGAAATGTATTGTGCATCAAAAGTTCCCTTCAGTTATAAGAGAAAATCTCTCAAGCAGAAGAAATGATGCCACATGTGATACCTGACTAAATAAATAAATATGCAAATAAATGGGGATGATCTAGGAGGACTTGAAACAATAAAAATAAATAAAGACAAAAACCACAAGAAGACCTGATGACAGCAGAAACATAGAAACCATCTGCTGAGAAACAGAGGGCTGCTTCAAAAATTCCCTAACACTTCAGGGTCCAGGGACATTAAGATTTCCGGAGAAAGAAAACAAACACATACGTATTGAAGCTTACACTAGAAAAAGGAGGGAAGATCTGGGCCATGATAATTACAATAAGGATGCTAATAGAAACACGATTAGAAATGCTACTGGAAGGTTCTATTATTTATAATTGTATTGAATCCTGCTCCAACTATATGGCCAATTATTTCAGAAAAACTAGGATGTTATAAATGTGGTAATTCTGAAAGAAGGTCAAATACATAGGTCGAACATTCTAAAAACGACAGATATATAAATCTATATGTACATATATACATGTATGTATATCTTTATTATAAACTCTGAGTGATACTGGCATGGAAATGAGGAGACAGAATATGGCTTGTGTCAGAAAGACTTACAAACTGAGGCTCCAGTAGCCTAGGTGAAATCGCCAACACAACAAGCCAGAGCTCAGCAGTGCTCTGGTAACTCTCTTTGTCTATCTGGGCCTGTCAGTAAAATAAGAATCTAAGTAAAATATTAATGAGTGAAGACAGAGTGTGTGAGAGCATGTGAGAGTTAGAGATAGAGAAGGCGAGAAGAGAAATAGATGAGTTGGAAAGAGACCAGAATTCAAAAACCTCCTACACTGTGTTCATTGATGACAGGTTCAAACCTGGCTTGTAGAGATTGTAAGGCAGCAGCTCTCATGCCCACAGACCCCAGACAGCCTCAGCCTTCACCATAGGCTCTACTACCAACCTGACAGTAATGTGTGTGTGTGTGTGTGTGTGTGTGTCTGTCTGTTTGTGTGTGTCTGTGTGTGCTCAGAGATCACCTGTAGTAGTCTCAGAGCATGGGTGGCAAGGGAGCCAGCCTCTCCTGCAACTTATGTACAGAGAACCTATCTGGTCAGGGCAAGCCAGCTAGCCCAGATTGTGGCTAAGCAAGAATGCATATGCAAAGGGACTCTCATGTCTCACTCTCCTGAGTTCCGAATCAATGCCATGCCTCACTATGATCCAAACACTGCCAATGGGGGAAGCTGGGGCACCCCTCAGAATTCAGGGGCTTGAGCCTGTCCAGTCACGTTTGGCTGCCTACTCAGCCTCCAGGCTCTCAGTCCACTGCTCAGGGCAGCAGATTACAAGCCCAGAAAGTACCCAGAAAGGGCTGTGTTTCCACATAGATGGGAAGTGTGTTGAACCAAACAATAGTGGATGAACCCGGCCCCTTACACCTACCCTTTGGGTCCGGCTAAGGCAATTGCTCCTGTGGCCTCACATCCCTGATCATGGTGTCCTGGTGTCCACACATCACACTCAGAGAGATTCCCAGAAGTAGGCTTGCATGAGTGTCCCATACAATGTCGCTCTGCTTGCAGGAAGCACAAACTCCCCGGGCCCTTGCTATGGACAGACAAAGAAAGATGGATGCCTCCATTGGCCAAATTAGGGGCTTCCAGTCAAGATCACAGCCCCGCCCCTCACCTGAGGGCCTGGCTGCTGCTAATCAAGGCAATTGGAAACACCTTTTACACTTGGGCCCTGAGGACATACTCAGGAATCCCTCCAGGAGCTAGCAGGCTGGAAGACCTCCTGACCCCTGGATAGCTGTGCTCCTAGTTGGGCGGCCCTTCTGGCCAGTGGTGAAAATATTCCCTAGATACAAGAAAGAACTTCAGGTTTCAAAGGGATTTGAAACACCATGAGGCACTTGGAAAAGACATTTCACAGCCATCAAAACACCCTCTTTCTGAACACTGGAAGCTTCCGTTTTGCATGGGAAATCTGGACACTGGTGTGGCCATCAGTACCACAGATCCTTTCCATTTGGCTTAATAGAGGGAAAGCACAGTGTGTGTGCCAGGGGGATCGAGTTTCACTTCCCTTGACCGGGGCTCTCATGGAATAAGGACAAGGATGCTGTGCAGGAAGGTGAGGAGGGTTGCATTGAGGCTGAGTGTCAGTCTCAGGGCCCTGGAGAATGGCAGTCAAGCACAGAGGGCCTGGACAGCTTCAGCTAGAGATGGACATATGCCTGGAACCTGCAGCAGCAACGCTGTCTCCCCAGTTCCCCTTGTACTACACCATGTGCAGGAGACTAAATAATCCAAAGGGCAAAGAAAGGAAAATTTCAACACCAGGAAGGCTGAGTTCACGATGCATGCACTGACTTCCAGTAAGGGCCCAGTGAAGAAGGCACGTAGAGACAGTCAGAGAGACAGAATGACAGAGACAGACAAGGACTGAAATTCTGGCCCTGTGTTGATCAGTGCCAGAGCACTGAAGACAAACTCTCCATGCCCATGCATACTTCTTACAAGTGGCATTGCTATTTTATGTTTGTGAGGAAAGGTAACACTTAGAACATCTAGGTCTTAGCCACTCTGAGAAGCAACCCTTGGCCGGCAGCCCACTCTCCCAAACTGCCCTCGCCTCTCCAAATTCGAAGTAGTCATAGTGATGCTCCAGCCAAGATGCAGGCTGGCGTATTGCATCTCCCTGGTCCAGCCTCAGCCTGTCCTGTGTGCAGGGAACTGCACTATGTCTATTTCTTCTTTGATTTACAGTTTTGGGATAAGACTTGGTGGACAAAAAGAGCAAGAGGGAAGTAGATGATTTGGCAGTGGTAGTTTGTGCTGAGAGAGATTTGTAGAGTGATATACGATATGGCTCTGTGAGATGTCTCTCATGACTGTGGCTCAGAAGGGCCAGGTGTATCCACATTGCTACCCTAATCCAGAGTTGTGCAGGTCTCTAGCTAAAAAATATTTTCAGACCTCTACATGTTACCTACATATATATATATATAGAGAGAGAGAGTGAGAGAGAGAGAGAGAAAGAGAGAGAGAGACACTGAAGTAGTCATTTTCTACAATGAATTCGATGTGACATTCACACAATTGATTGCTAAAATCTGGAGAGAAACTTTGCATCAGGAAAAGAATTGTCCAAAGGAATAAAATCTCCAAATCATTAGCTATATGCAGCTCCAACGGGACCGAGCGAAAAAGGCTCGAGAAGGAACTCATCCAGGAGACTCTCCACATGGACAGGCACCACAGGTTTCCTAGTCTGGCAACACAAACAGGGCAGCTGCTAGTTCCCAGTGCAAGCCTCAGGGCAAAAATCTCTCCCTCTTCAGTGTCTTTACATCTGAAAAGAAGAAAAGTGACCAAGGGCCAAGGAGAGCTGCCCTGGTGTCAATATTGAGCTGTAAATCAGAATGTGCCAAGTGTTTTGCACAAAATCACCTGTGCCACAGTGATTCTGTTGTTCTCTCTCTCTCTCCCTCCCTCAGACACACACACACACACACACACACAAATCCACAGAGGCACAGGCACAAACGGAGTTATACACATGCGCACTGGACAGCTTCTGCAAGGCAGGGCCCTGGGCTGAACCCTGCTTCGCATTTCCTGGAAGCACGCCCAGCCTTTTAAGGCCAGCTCTGAGCTCCCATTGGCGGGATTCCTTCAGAAGGCCCGCCCACAGGGCGCCAGCCAGGCTCTGATAGGCCAGAGGCCTAGGCCACGCCCAGAACCCCACCAGCAATCTCATTGGCCAGTGTGCTTGGACACGCCCAGGAGGGTCCGGGCCCCTAGTCAGTGATTGGCCAGCGGCCTTGAGCACCGCCCACACGGCCCTGCAGCACGCTGATTGGGCAGCCTCCGGAAGGCCCGCCCACCAGCCACTTCCGCTCGACTCTGATTGGCCTGGTGTCCCAGGGACACGCCCCCAGCCAGCCTTCTCTTGGCTCCCATTGGCGGGCTGCTGTCTGAGGGGCGCCCTCTGATAGGCCAGTTCCTAAGGCACGCCCAGGAAGGTCACCGCCCTTGCCCCATGATTGGCCAGCCTCCTGGGCTCCGCCCACGAGGCCCGCCCCAGGCGCTCATTGGACAGCCTCACGAGGGCCCGCCCCCCAGGCACTTCCGCTGGACCCTGATTGGCTGACCTCCAGGGGTACGCCCACCCAGAGCCAGCACCCAGGCTCTCATTGGTGGGCTGCTCTCTGAGGCCCGCCCACGCAACTCCTCCTCTGTTCTCATTGGCCAGCTCTTGCTTCACGCCCCTGAGGGTGACGTTCCTCCTCTCTGATTGGCCAGCTGTCTCTATGAATACCCACTGGGCCCTCCCCTCAGGCTCATTGGGCATGGGCTCTGAGGCCCGCCCCCGGGGACTTTCTGCCATCCTCTGAAGGCCCTGTTTCTGCAAACACGACCCCCACAGCTCCTGTCTGGGCCCATCCTTAGGACACTACCTGCCTGCGCTAGGCTGGCCATGCTCTTGGGGCACACCCAGAAACACTGTCGCCACTCTCCTAGCCCAGTGCCTCAGGGCACTTGCCCCATGGAGCCTTAGTCCCGCCCTGGTGCTGCCCTCTTGTGGACACCCAGCAGAATGCAGCTGAGCACAGGGATTCACAAGCTCCCAGTAGAGTCATCCCAGGCAAAGAGAGAAACCCCTTCCACTTGCAAAGCCAAATGGGGGATCCCCCCACCCCACAGGAAAGAACAGATGTCTAGGGCACTCTACGTCAATTTCAACCCTGCTGTCCACGGGCCACAATTCCTAGAGTTCTCCTCATTCCACAGAATCACTACACTCAACTATGGTCTTTGCCGCCACCTTGTGGACATACAGCAGAATGCAGCTGAGCTCCCCATGCCACTCCTCTTTGAGTCTACCCAGAAAATTACACACAGCATGGGAATAGCAAAGGAAAGAACCCATCTGAGGACCACCTGGGAGAATGCACAACAGAGTCCACAATCCAATGTGCCAATTCATACTTGAAAAACCACTTGTGCAGTGGAAACTTCCTTTGTCATAACACAACCCAGTTCCTAAGTCCCTGTGTCAGGAATAAAGAAACAACAGCGGTAATCTTAACTGAAACACACTTATGCACACTTACACACACACACACACACACCTTTCCACAGATACGTACACACTTGTCCCGAAAATAACTTGAATTGGAGTTGCTGTTTTGCACCCTAGCAAAAGGTCAAAGTTTCATGGGTGGAAGGGAGAAGTGTTAAGTTTCTGGCATATGAAGGTGAGAAATGCCTAGAGCAGATCGATAGTTACATGGACAACGAAGGGAGCATGGGTTGGAGGAACAGCTGGTGGAGCTGCCAGGGAACTATGTGGAATCCCAGGACCCTGTTTTGAGCCCCTGGTCACACTTACCCAGCTAGGGAAAAGCTGGGCTAGTGACAAATCAGAGCTGCAGATGTCTCTCTGTCTCTCTTCCTGCTTGGGCCCTGCTCTCTCAATTTATGACTGTTTGCTTCTCCTCAATAAGAAAGTTACAAAGGATGTACAGAAATACAGGGGTAGTGGGAAAAATTACCCCCCCGTGCCCACTATTATATGGAACTGTTGACTGTAAACCATTCATCCCCCAAGAAAGAACAGAATAAATATTTGTGAGGTTAAAAACATTGTAGGTTAAATAGTGAACATTCTCTAGAGCCATGCAATACTAATCCATTGTGCATTGGATGTCACTGTCAAAAACAGTGCAGTAGCAGTTGTAGTAGTGTGTAGTATCTGCAAAAGGAAATGTATTGTGTGTCAAAAGTTCCCTTCAATTATAAGAGAAAATCTATCAGGCAGAAGAAATGACCCCTCATGTGATATCGGACGAAATAAATAAATAAATATGCAAATAAATGGGAATGATCTAAGAGGATTTGAAAAAAATAAAAAATAAAAACAAACACCACAGGAAGACCTGATGACAGCAGAAATATAGAAAACGTCTGCTGAGAAATAGAGGGCTGCTTCAAAAATTCCCTGACACACAGGGTCCAGGCAAATTACGAATTCTCAGAATGAAAAGAAACGCATACGATTTGAAGCTTACACTAGAAAATGGAGGCAAGTTCTGTGCTATGATAATTACAATAAGGATACTGATAGAAAGGCTATTGGAAATGCTCCTGGAAAGTTTATAATTTATAATTGTAGTGAATCCTGCTCCAACTATGTGACCAATTATTTATGAATAAGGAGGCTATTATAAATGCGGTAATTCTGCATTCAGATCAAATAAAAAGGTCAACAATTCTAAAAATGTCTGATATATATATATATATATATATATATATATGTACATATATGTATGTGTATCTTTATTATCAACTATGAGGGATACTGACATGGCTATGAGGAGACAGAGTATGGCTTGTGCCAGAGAGACTTACAAAGCTGAGGCTCCAGAAACCTAGGTGAAATCGCCAACAAAACAATCCAGAGCTCAGCCGGGCCCTGGTGACTCGCTTTGTATATCTGGGCCTGTCAGTCAAATAATATAAAAGTAAAATATTAATGAGTGCAGACAGAGTGAGTGAGAGCCTGTGAGAGTCAGAGACAGAGAAGGCAAGAAGAGAAATAGAAGAGTTGGAAAGAGACCAGAAGTCCAAAAGCTCCCACTCTGTGTTCATACATGACAGGTTCAAACCTGGGTTGTCGAGATTGTAAGGCAGCAGTCTCCTGTCCACAGACCCCAGACAACCCCAGCCTTCACCATATGTGTGTAGTATTTACGACAGAATATGTATTGTGAGTGTAAACTTCCCTTCAATTATAAGAGAAAAATCTATCAAGCAGAAGAATGGACCCCTCATGTAATATAGAACCAAATAAATAAATAAATAAATAAATATGCAAGTAAATGGGGGTTATCTAGGAGGATTTGAAACAAATGAAAAATAAAAACAAAAAGCACAAGAAGACCTGATGACAGCAGAAACATAGAAACCATCTGCTGAGAATCAAGGGCTGCTTCAAAAGTTCCGAGACCCTTCAGAGTCCAGGGAAATTAAGATTTCGGGAGAATGAAAAGAAACTCATATGTATTGAAGCTTACACTAGAGAAAGGAGGCAAGTTCTGTACTATGATAATTAAAATAAGGATGCTGATAGAAATGCTATTAGAAATGCTACTGGAAGGTTCTATTATTTATAATTGTATTGAATCCTGCTCCAACTATGTGGCCAATTAGTAGGGAAAAAGGAACCTGTTGTAAATGTGTGAATTCTGATTAAGATCAATTACATAGGTTGACAATTCTAAAAATGACAGAGATATATATGTATATTTATATATGTATATGGATGTATATCTTTATTATAAAGTCTGAGAGATAATGCCATGGATATGAGGAGACAGAATATGGCTTAAGTCAGAGAGACTTACCAATCAGAGGCTCCAGTAGCCTAGGTGAAATCACAAACAAAACCAGCCAGAGCTCAGCAGTGCTCTGGCCACTCTCTTTGTATATCTGGGCCTGTCAATAAAATAAGGATATAAGTAAAATATTCCTGAGTTCAGACAGAGTGAGAGAGAGCCTGTGAGAGTCAGAGACAGAGATGGCGAGAAGAGAAATAGAAGAGTTGGAAATAGACCAGAAGTCAAAAACCCCCTAGGCTGTGTTCATTCATGACAGGTTCAAACCTGGGTTGTAGAGATTGTCACGCAGTAGCTCTAATGCCCACAGACCCCAGACAACCCAAGCCTTCACCATATGTGTGTAGTATTTGCCCCAGGAAATGTATTGTGCATCAAAAGTTCCCTTCAGTTATAAGAGAAAATCTCTCAAGCAGAAGAAATGATGCCACATGTGATACCTGACTAAATAAATAAATATGCAAATAAATGGGGATGATCTAGGAGGACTTGAAACAATAAAAATAAATAAAGACAAAAACCACAAGAAGACCTGATGACAGCAGAAACATAGAAACCATCTGCTGAGAAACAGAGGGCTGCTTCAAAAATTCCCTAACACTTCAGGGTCCAGGGACATTAAGATTTACGGAGAAAGAAAACAAACACATATGTATTGAAGCTTACACTAGAAAAAGGAGGGAAGATCTGGGCCATGATAATTACAATAAGGATGCTAATAGAAACACGATTAGAAATGCTACTGGAAGGTTCTATTATTTATAATTGTATTGAATCCTGCTCCAACTATATGGCCAATTATTTCAGAAAAACTAGGCTGTTATAAATGTGGTAATTCTGAAAGAAGGTCAAATGCATAGGACGAACATTCTAAAACCGACAGATATATAAATCTATATGTATATATATACATGTATGTATATCTTTATTATAAACTCTGAGTGATACTGGCATGGAAATGAGGAGACAGAATATGGCTTGTGTCAGAAAGACTTACAAACTGAGGCTCCAGTAGCCTAGGTGAAATCGCCAACACAACAAGCCAGAGCTCAGCAGTGCTCTGGTAACTCTCTTTGTCTATCTGGGCCTGTCAGTAAAATAAGAATCTAAGTAAAATATTAATGAGTGAAGACAGAGTGTGTGAGAGCATGTGAGAGTTAGAGATAGAGAAGGCGAGAAGAGAAATAGATGAGTTGGAAAGAGACCAGAATTCAAAAACCTCCTACACTGTGTTCATTGATGACAGGTTCAAACCTGGCTTGTAGAGATTGTAAGGCAGCAGCTCTCATGCCCACAGACCCCAGACAGCCCCAGCCTTCACCATAGGCTCTACTACCAACCTGACAGTAATGTGTGTGTGTGTGTGTCTGTCTGTTTGTGTGTGTCTGTGTGTGCTCAGAGATCACCTGTAGTAGTCTCAGAGCATGGGTGGCAAGGGAGCCAGCCTCTCCTGCAACTTATGTACAGAGAACCTATCTGGTCAGGGCAAGCCAGCTAGCCCAGATTGTGGCTAAGCAAGAATGCATATGCAAAGGGACTCTCATGTCTCACTCTCCTGAGTTCCGAATCAATGCCATGCCTCACTATGATCCAAACACTGCCAATGGGGGAAGCTGGGGCACCCCTCAGAATTCAGGGGCTTGAGCCTGTCCAGTCACGTTTGGCTGCCTACTCAGCCTCCAGGCTCTCAGTCCACTGCTCAGGGCAGCAGATTACAAGCCCAGAAAGTACCCAGAAAGGGCTGTGTTTCCACTTAGATGGGAAGTGTGTTGAACCAAACAATAGTGGATGAACCCGGCCCCTTACACCTACCCTTTGGGTCCGGCTAAGGCAATTGCTCCTGTGGCCTCACATCCCTGATCATGGTGTCCTGGTGTCCACACATCACACTCAGAGAGATTCCCAGAAGTAGGCTTGCATGAGTGTCCCATACAATGTCGCTCTGCTTGCAGGAAGCACAAACTCCCCGGGCCCTTGCTATGGACAGACAAAGAAAGATGGATGCCTCCATTGGCCAAATTAGGGGCTTCCAGTCAAGATCACAGCCCCGCCCCTCACCTGAGGGCCTGGCTGCTGCTAATCAAGGCAATTGGAAACACCTTTTACACTTGGGCCCTGAGGACATACTCAGGAATCCCTCCAGGAGCTAGCAGGCTGGAAGACCTCCTGACCCCTGGATAGCTGTGCTCCTAGTTGGGCGGCCCTTCTGGCCAGTGGTGAAAATATTCCCTAGATACAAGAAAGAACTTCAGGTTTCAAAGGGATTTGAAACACCATGAGGCACTTGAAAAAGACATTTCACAGCCATCAAAACACCCTCTTTCTGAACACTGGAAGCTTCCGTTTTGCATGGGAAATCTGGACACTGGTGTGGCCATCAGTACCACAGATCCTTTCCATTTGGCTTAATAGAGGGAAAGCACAGTGTGTGTGCCAGGGGGATCGAGTTTCACTTCCCTTGACCGGGGCTCTCATGGAATAAGGACAAGGATGCTGTGCAGGAAGGTGAGGAGGGTTGCATTGAGGCTGAGTGTCAGTCTCAGGGCCCTGGAGAATGGCAGTCAAGCACAGAGGGCCTGGACAGCTGCAGCTGGAGATGGACATATGCCTGGAACCTGCAGCAGCAACGCTGTCTCCGCAGTTCCCCTCTGTACTACACCATGTGCAGGAGACTAAATAATCCAAAGGGCAAAGAAAGGAAAATTTCAACACCAGGAAGGCTGAGTTCACGATGCATGCACTGACTTCCAGTAAGGGCCCAGTGAAGAAGGCACGTAGAGACAGTCAGAGAGACAGAATGACAGAGACAGACAAGGACTGAAATTCTGGCCCTGTGTTGATCAGTGCCAGAGCACTGAAGACAAACCCTCCATGCCCATGCATACTTCTTACAAGTGGCATTGCTATTTTATGTTTGTGAGGAAAGGTAACACTTAGAACATCTAGGTCTTAGCCACTCTGAGAAGCAACCCTTGGCCGGCAGCCCACTCTCCAAAACTGCCCTCGCCTCTCCAAATTCGAAGTAAGCATAGTGATGCTCCAGCCAAGATGCAGGCTGGCGTATTGCATCTCCCTGGTCCAGCCTCAGCCTGTCCTGTGTGCAGGGAACTGCACTATGTCTATTTCTTCTTTGATTTACAGTTTTGGGATAAGACTCGGTGGACAAAAAGAGCAAGAGGGAAGTAGATGATTTGGCAGTGGTAGTTCGTGCTGAGAGAGATTTGTAGAGTGATATACGATATGGCTCTGTGAGATGTCTCTCATGACTGTGGCTCAGAAGGGCCAGGTGTATCCACATTGCTACCCTAATCCAGAGCTGTGCAGGTCTCTAGCTAAAAAATATTTTCAGACCTCTACATGTTACCTACATATATATATATATATATATATATATATAGAGAGAGAGAGAGAGAGAGAGAGAGAAAGAGAGAGAGAGACACTGATGTAGTCATTTTCTACAATGGATTCGATG
The DNA here is from genome assembly GCF_950295315.1 of Erinaceus europaeus. Classification (NCBI taxonomy): domain Eukaryota; kingdom Metazoa; phylum Chordata; class Mammalia; order Eulipotyphla; family Erinaceidae; genus Erinaceus; species Erinaceus europaeus. Next base: position 99,348 of record NW_026647338.1, on the reverse strand, counting down.
TGACATTCACACAATTGATTGCTAAAACCTGGAGAGAAACTTTGCATCAGGAAAAGAATTGTCCAAAGCAATAAAATCTCCAAATCATTAGCTATATGCAGCTCCAACGGGACTGAGCGAAAAAGGCTCGAGAAGGAACTCATCCAGGAGACTCTCCACATGGACAGGCACCACAGGTTTCCTAGTCTGGCAACACAAACAGGGCAGCTGCTAGTTCCCAGTGCAAGCCTCAGGGCAAAAACCTCTCCCTCTTCAGTGTCTTTACATCTGAAAAGAAGAAAAGTGACCAAGGGCCAAGGAGAGCTGCCCTGGTGTCAATATTGAGCTGTAAATCAGAATGTGCCAAGTGTTTTGCACAAAATCACCTGTGCCACAGTGATTCTGTTGTTCTCTCTCTCTCTCCCTCCCTCAGACACACACACACACACACACAAATCCACAGAGGCACAGGCACAAACGGAGTTATACACATGCGCACTGGACAGCTTCTGCAAGGCAGGGCCCTGGGCTGAACCCTGCTTCGCATTTCCTGGAAGCACGCCCAGCCTTTTAAGGCCAGCTCTGAGCTCCCATTGGCGGGATTCCTTCAGAAGGCCCGCCCACAGGGCGCCAGCCAGGCTCTGATAGGCCAGAGGCCTAGGCCACGCCCAGAACCCCACCAGCAATCTCATTGGCCAGTGTGCTTGGACACGCCCAGGAGGGTCCGGGCCCCTAGTCAGTGATTGGCCAGCGGCCTTGAGCACCGCCCACACGGCCCTGCAGCACGCTGATTGGGCAGCCTCCGGAAGGCCCGCCCACCAGCCACTTCCGCTCGACTCTGATTGGCCTGGTGTCCCAGGGACACGCCCCCAGCCAGCCTTCTCTTGGCTCCCATTGGCGGGCTGCTGTCTGAGGGGCACCCTCTCATAGGCCAGTTCCTAAGGCACGCCCAGGAAGGTCACCGCCCTTAACCCCATGATTGGCCAGCCTCCTGGGCTCCGCCCACGAGGCCCGCCCCAGGCGCTCATTGGACAGCCTCACGAGGGCCCGCCCCCCAGGCACTTCCGCTGGACCCTGATTGGCTGACCTCCAGGGGTACGCCCACCCAGAGCCAGCACCCAGGCTCTCATTGGTGGGCTGCTCTCTGAGGCCCGCCCACGCAACTCCTCCTCTGTTCTCATTGGCCAGCTCTTGCTTCACGCCCCTGAGGGTGACGTTCCTCCTCTCTGATTGGCCAGCTGTCTCTATGAATACCCACTGGGCCCTCCCCTCAGGCTCATTGGGCATGGGCTCTGAGGCCCGCCCCCGGGGACTTTCTGCCATCCTCTGAAGGCCCTGTTTCTGCAAACACGACCCCCACAGCTCCTGTCTGGGCCCATCCTTAGGACACTACCTGCCTGCGCTAGGCTGGCCATGCTCTTGGGGCACACCCAGAAACACTGTCGCCACTCTCCTAGCCCAGTGCCTCAGGGCACTTGCCCCATGGAGCCTTAGTCCCGCCCTGGTGCTGCCCTCTTGTGGACACCCAGCAGAATGCAGCTGAGCACAGGGATTCACAAGCTCCCAGTAGAGTCATCCCAGGCAAAGAGAGAAACCCCTTCCACTTGCAAAGCCAAATGGGGGATCCCCCCACCCCACAGGAAAGAACAGATGTCTAGGGCACTCTACGTCAATTTCAACCCTGCTGTCCACGGGCCACAATTCCTAGAGTTCTCCTCATTCCACAGAATCACTACACTCAACTATGGTCTTTGCCGCCACCTTGTGGACATACAGCAGAATGCAGCTGAGCTCCCCATGCCACTCCTCTTTGAGTCTACCCAGAAAATTACACACAGCATGGGAATAGCAAAGGAAAGAACCCATCTGAGGACCACCTGGGAGAATGCACAACAGAGTCCACAATCCAATGTGCCAATTCATACTTGAAAAACCACTTGTGCAGTGGAAACTTCCTTTGTCATAACACAACCCAGTTCCTAAGTCCCTGTGTCAGGAATAAAGAAACAACAGCGGTAATCTTAACTGAAACACACTTATGCACACTTACACACACACACACACACACCTTTCCACAGAGACGTACACACTTGTCCCGAAAATAACTTGAATTGGAGTTGCTGTTTTGCACCCTAGCAAAAGGTCAAAGTTTCATGGGTGGAAGGGAGAAGTGTTAAGTTTCTGGCATATGAAGGTGAGAAATGCCTAGAGCAGATCGATAGTTACATGGACAACGAAGGGAGCATGGGTTGGAGGAACAGCTGGTGGAGCTGCCAGGGAACTATGTGGAATCCCAGGACCCTGTTTTGAGCCCCTGGTCACACTTACCCAGCTAGGGAAAAGCTGGGCTAGTGACAAATCAGAGCTGCAGATGTCTCTCTGTCTCTCTTCCTGCTTGGGCCCTGCTCTCTCAATTTATGACTGTTTGCTTCTCCTCAATAAGAAAGTTACAAAGGATGTACAGAAATACAGGGGTAGTGGGAAAAATTACCCCCCCGTGCCCACTATTATATGGAACTGTTGACTGTAAACCATTCATCCCCCAAGAAAGAACAGAATAAATATTTGTGAGGTTAAAAACATTGTAGGTTAAATAGTGAACATTCTCTAGAGCCATGCAATACTAATCCATTGTGCATTGGATGTCACTGTCAAAAACAGTGCAGTAGCAGTTGTAGTAGTGTGTAGTATCTGCAAAAGGAAATGTATTGTGTGTCAAAAGTTCCCTTCAATTATAAGAGAAAATCTATCAGGCAGAAGAAATGACCCCTCATGTGATATCGGACGAAATAAATAAATAAATAAATATGCAAATAAATGGGAATGATCTAAGAGGATTTGAAAAAAATAAAAAATAAAAACAAACACCACAGGAAGACCTGATGACAGCAGAAATATAGAAAACGTCTGCTGAGAAATAGAGGGCTGCTTCAAAAATTCCCTGACACACAGGGTCCAGGCAAATTACGAATTCTCAGAATGAAAAGAAACGCATACGATTTGAAGCTTACACTAGAAAATGGAGGCAAGTTCTGTGCTATGATAATTACAATAAGGATACTGATAGAAAGGCTATTGGAAATGCTCCTGGAAAGTTTATAATTTATAATTGTAGTGAATCCTGCTCCAACTATGTGACCAATTATTTATGAATAAGGAGGCTATTATAAATGCGGTAATTCTGCATTCAGATCAAATAAAAAGGTCAACAATTCTAAAAATGTCTGATATATATATATATATATATATATATGTACATATATGTATGTGTATCTTTATTATCAACTATGAGGGATACTGACATGGCTATGAGGAGACAGAGTATGGCTTGTGCCAGAGAGACTTACAAAGCTGAGGCTCCAGAAACCTAGGTGAAATCGCCAACAAAACAATCCAGAGCTCAGCCGGGCCCTGGTGACTCGCTTTGTATATCTGGGCCTGTCAGTCAAATAATATAAAAGTAAAATATTAATGAGTGCAGACAGAGTGAGTGAGAGCCTGTGAGAGTCAGAGACAGAGAAGGCAAGAAGAGAAATAGAAGAGTTGGAAAGAGACCAGAAGTCCAAAAGCTCCCACTCTGTGTTCATACATGACAGGTTCAAACCTGGGTTGTCGAGATTGTAAGGCAGCAGTCTCCTGTCCACAGACCCCAGACAACCCCAGCCTTCACCATATGTGTGTAGTATTTACGACAGAATATGTATTGTGAGTGTAAACTTCCCTTCAATTATAAGAGAAAAATCTATCAAGCAGAAGAATGGACCCCTCATGTAATATAGAACCAAATAAATAAATAAATAAATAAATATGCAAGTAAATGGGGGTTATCTAGGAGGATTTGAAACAAATGAAAAATAAAAACAAAAAGCACAAGAAGACCTGATGACAGCAGAAACATAGAAACCATCTGCTGAGAATCAAGGGCTGCTTCAAAAGTTCCGAGACCCTTCAGAGTCCAGGGAAATTAAGATTTCGGGAGAATGAAAAGAAACTCATATGTATTGAAGCTTACACTAGAGAAAGGAGGCAAGTTCTGTACTATGATAATTAAAATAAGGATGCTGATAGAAATGCTATTAGAAATGCTACTGGAAGGTTCTATTATTTATAATTGTATTGAATCCTGCTCCAACTATGTGGCCAATTAGTAGGGAAAAAGGAACCTGTTGTAAATGTGTGAATTCTGATTAAGATCAATTACATAGGTTGACAATTCTAAAAATGACAGAGATATATATGTATATTTATATATGTATATGGATGTATATCTTTATTATAAAGTCTGAGAGATAATGCCATGGATATGAGGAGACAGAATATGGCTTAAGTCAGAGAGACTTACCAATCAGAGGCTCCAGTAGCCTAGGTGAAATCACAAACAAAACCAGCCAGAGCTCAGCAGTGCTCTGGCCACTCTCTTTGTATATCTGGGCCTGTCAATAAAATAAGGATATAAGTAAAATATTCCTGAGTTCAGACAGAGTGAGAGAGAGCCTGTGAGAGTCAGAGACAGAGATGGCGAGAAGAGAAATAGAAGAGTTGGAAATAGACCAGAAGTCAAAAACCCCCTAGGCTGTGTTCATTCATGACAGGTTCAAACCTGGGTTGTAGAGATTGTCACGCAGTAGCTCTAATGCCCACAGACCCCAGACAACCCAAGCCTTCACCATATGTGTGTAGTATTTGCCCCAGGAAATGTATTGTGCATCAAAAGTTCCCTTCAGTTATAAGAGAAAATCTCTCAAGCAGAAGAAATGATGCCACATGTGATACCTGACTAAATAAATAAATATGCAAATAAATGGGGATGATCTAGGAGGACTTGAAACAATAAAAATAAATAAAGACAAAAACCACAAGAAGACCTGATGACAGCAGAAACATAGAAACCATCTGCTGAGAAACAGAGGGCTGCTTCAAAAATTCCCTAACACTTCAGGGTCCAGGGACATTAAGATTTACGGAGAAAGAAAACAAACACATATGTATTGAAGCTTACACTAGAAAAAGGAGGGAAGATCTGGGCCATGATAATTACAATAAGGATGCTAATAGAAACACGATGAGAAATGCTACTGGAAGGTTCTATTATTTATAATTGTATTGAATCCTGCTCCAACTATATGGCCAATTATTTCAGAAAAACTAGGCTGTTATAAATGTGGTAATTCTGAAAGAAGGTCAAATGCATAGGACGAACATTCTAAAACCGACAGATATATAAATCTATATGTATATATATACATGTATGTATATCTTTATTATAAACTCTGAGTGATACTGGCATGGAAATGAGGAGACAGAATATGGCTTGTGTCAGAAAGACTTACAAACTGAGGCTCCAGTAGCCTAGGTGAAATCGCCAACACAACAAGCCAGAGCTCAGCAGTGCTCTGGTAACTCTCTTTGTCTATCTGGGCCTGTCAGTAAAATAAGAATCTAAGTAAAATATTAATGAGTGAAGACAGAGTGTGTGAGAGCATGTGAGAGTTAGAGATAGAGAAGGCGAGAAGAGAAATAGATGAGTTGGAAAGAGACCAGAATTCAAAAACCTCCTACACTGTGTTCATTGATGACAGGTTCAAACCTGGCTTGTAGAGATTGTAAGGCAGCAGCTCTCATGCCCACAGACCCCAGACAGCCCCAGCCTTCACCATAGGCTCTACTACCAACCTGACAGTAATGTGTGTGTGTGTGTGTCTGTCTGTTTGTGTGTGTCTGTGTGTGCTCAGAGATCACCTGTAGTAGTCTCAGAGCATGGGTGGCAAGGGAGCCAGCCTCTCCTGCAACTTATGTACAGAGAACCTATCTGGTCAGGGCAAGCCAGCTAGCCCAGATTGTGGCTAAGCAAGAATGCATATGCAAAGGGACTCTCATGTCTCACTCTCCTGAGTTCCGAATCAATGCCATGCCTCACTATGATCCAAACACTGCCAATGGGGGAAGCTGGGGCACCCCTCAGAATTCAGGGGCTTGAGCCTGTCCAGTCACGTTTGGCTGCCTACTCAGCCTCCAGGCTCTCAGTCCACTGCTCAGGGCAGCAGATTACAAGCCCAGAAAGTACCCAGAAAGGGCTGTGTTTCCACTTAGATGGGAAGTGTGTTGAACCAAACAATAGTGGATGAACCCGGCCCCTTACACCTACCCTTTGGGTCCGGCTAAGGCAATTGCTCCTGTGGCCTCACATCCCTGATCATGGTGTCCTGGTGTCCACACATCACACTCAGAGAGATTCCCAGAAGTAGGCTTGCATGAGTGTCCCATACAATGTCGCTCTGCTTGCAGGAAGCACAAACTCCCCGGGCCCTTGCTATGGACAGACAAAGAAAGATGGATGCCTCCATTGGCCAAATTAGGGGCTTCCAGTCAAGATCACAGCCCCGCCCCTCACCTGAGGGCCTGGCTGCTGCTAATCAAGGCAATTGGAAACACCTTTTACACTTGGGCCCTGAGGACATACTCAGGAATCCCTCCAGGAGCTAGCAGGCTGGAAGACCTCCTGACCCCTGGATAGCTGTGCTCCTAGTTGGGCGGCCCTTCTGGCCAGTGGTGAAAATATTCCCTAGATACAAGAAAGAACTTCAGGTTTCAAAGGGATTTGAAACACCATGAGGCACTTGAAAAAGACATTTCACAGCCATCAAAACACCCTCTTTCTGAACACTGGAAGCTTCCGTTTTGCATGGGAAATCTGGACACTGGTGTGGCCATCAGTACCACAGATCCTTTCCATTTGGCTTAATAGAGGGAAAGCACAGTGTGTGTGCCAGGGGGATCGAGTTTCACTTCCCTTGACCGGGGCTCTCATGGAATAAGGACAAGGATGCTGTGCAGGAAGGTGAGGAGGGTTGCATTGAGGCTGAGTGTCAGTCTCAGGGCCCTGGAGAATGGCAGTCAAGCACAGAGGGCCTGGACAGCTTCAGCTGGAGATGGACATATGCCTGGAACCTGCAGCAGCAACGCTGTCTCCGCAGTTCCCCTCTGTACTACACCATGTGCAGGAGACTAAATAATCCAAAGGGCAAAGAAAGGAAAATTTCAACACCAGGAAGGCTGAGTTCACGATGCATGCACTGACTTCCAGTAAGGGCCCAGTGAAGAAGGCACGTAGAGACAGTCAGAGAGACAGAATGACAGAGACAGACAAGGACTGAAATTCTGGCCCTGTGTTGATCAGTGCCAGAGCACTGAAGACAAACCCTCCATGCCCATGCATACTTCTTACAAGTGGCATTGCTATTTTATGTTTGTGAGGAAAGGTAACACTTAGAACATCTAGGTCTTAGCCACTCTGAGAAGCAACCCTTGGCCGGCAGCCCACTCTCCAAAACTGCCCTCGCCTCTCCAAATTCGAAGTAAGCATAGTGATGCTCCAGCCAAGATGCAGGCTGGCGTATTGCATCTCCCTGGTCCAGCCTCAGCCTGTCCTGTGTGCAGGGAACTGCACTATGTCTATTTCTTCTTTGATTTACAGTTTTGGGATAAGACTCGGTGGACAAAAAGAGCAAGAGGGAAGTAGATGATTTGGCAGTGGTAGTTCGTGCTGAGAGAGATTTGTAGAGTGATATACGATATGGCTCTGTGAGATGTCTCTCATGACTGTGGCTCAGAAGGGCCAGGTGTATCCACATTGCTACCCTAATCCAGAGCTGTGCAGGTCTCTAGCTAAAAAATATTTTCAGACCTCTACATGTTACCTACATATATATATATATATATATATATATATATATAGAGAGAGAGAGAGAGAGAGAGAGAGAAAGAGAGAGAGAGACACTGATGTAGTCATTTTCTACAATGGATTCGATGTGACATTCACACAATTGATTGCTAAAACCTGGAGAGAAACTTTGCATCAGGAAAAGAATTGTCCAAAGCAATAAAATCTCCAAATCATTAGCTATATGCAGCTCCAACGGGACTGAGCGAAAAAGGCTCGAGAAGGAACTCATCCAGGAGACTCTCCACATGGACAGGCACCACAGGTTTCCTAGTCTGGCAACACAAACAGGGCAGCTGCTAGTTCCCAGTGCAAGCCTCAGGGCAAAAACCTCTCCCTCTTCAGTGTCTTTACATCTGAAAAGAAGAAAAGTGACCAAGGGCCAAGGAGAGCTGCCCTGGTGTCAACATTGAGCTGTAAATCAGAATGTGCCAAGTGTTTTGCACAAAATCACCTGTGCCACAGTGATTCTGTTGTTCTCTCTCTCTCTCCCTCCCTCAGACACACACACACACACACACAAATCCACAGAGGCACAGGCACAAACGGAGTTATACACATGCGCACTGGACAGCTTCTGCAAGGCAGGGCCCTGGGCTGAACCCTGCTTCGCATTTCCTGGAAGCACGCCCAGCCTTTTAAGGCCAGCTCTGAGCTCCCATTGGCGGGATTCCTTCAGAAGGCCCGCCCACAGGGCGCCAGCCAGGCTCTGATAGGCCAGAGGCCTAGGCCACGCCCAGAACCCCACCAGCAATCTCATTGGCCAGTGTGCTTGGACACGCCCAGGAGGGTCCGGGCCCCTAGTCAGTGATTGGCCAGCGGCCTTGAGCACCGCCCACACGGCCCTGCAGCACGCTGATTGGGCAGCCTCCGGAAGGCCCGCCCACCAGCCACTTCCGCTCGACTCTGATTGGCCTGGTGTCCCAGGGACACGCCCCCAGCCAGCCTTCTCTTGGCTCCCATTGGCGGGCTGCTGTCTGAGGGGCACCCTCTCATAGGCCAGTTCCTAAGGCACGCCCAGGAAGGTCACCGCCCTTAACCCCATGATTGGCCAGCCTCCTGGGCTCCGCCCACGAGGCCCGCCCCAGGCGCTCATTGGACAGCCTCACGAGGGCCCGCCCCCCAGGCACTTCCGCTGGACCCTGATTGGCTGACCTCCAGGGGTACGCCCACCCAGAGCCAGCACCCAGGCTCTCATTGGTGGGCTGCTCTCTGAGGCCCGCCCACGCAACTCCTCCTCTGTTCTCATTGGCCAGCTCTTGCTTCACGCCCCTGAGGGTGACGTTCCTCCTCTCTGATTGGCCAGCTGTCTCTATGAATACCCACTGGGCCCTCCCCTCAGGCTCATTGGGCACGGGCTCTGAGGCCCGCCCCCGGGGACTTTCTGCCATCCTCTGAAGGCCCTGTTTCTGCAAACACGACCCCCACAGCTCCTGTCTGGGCCCATCCTTAGGACACTACCTGCCTGCGCTAGGCTGGCCATGCTCTTGGGGCACACCCAGAAACACTGTCGCCACTCTCCTAGCCCAGTGCCTCAGGGCACTTGCCCCATGGAGCCTTAGTCCCGCCCTGGTGCTGCCCTCTTGTGGACACCCAGCAGAATGCAGCTGAGCACAGGGATTCACAAGCTCCCAGTAGAGTCATCCCAGGCAAAGAGAGAAACCCCTTCCACTTGCAAAGCCAAATGGGGGATCCCCCCACCCCACAGGAAAGAACAGATGTCTAGGGCACTCTACGTCAATTTCAACCCTGCTGTCCACGGGCCACAATTCCTAGAGTTCTCCTCATTCCACAGAATCACTACACTCAACTATGGTCTTTGCCGCCACCTTGTGGACATACAGCAGAATGCAGCTGAGCTCCCCATGCCACTCCTCTTTGAGTCTACCCAGAAAATTACACACAGCATGGGAATAGCAAAGGAAAGAACCCATCTGAGGACCACCTGGGAGAATGCACAACAGAGTCCACAATCCAATGTGCCAATTCATACTTGAAAAACCACTTGTGCAGTGGAAACTTCCTTTGTCATAACACAACCCAGTTCCTAAGTCCCTGTGTCAGGAATAAAGAAACAACAGCGGTAATCTTAACTGAAACACACTTATGCACACTTACACACACACACACACACACCTTTCCACAGATACGTACACACTTGTCCCGAAAATAACTTGAATTGGAGTTGCTGTTTTGCACCCTAGCAAAAGGTCAAAGTTTCATGGGTGGAAGGGAGAAGTGTTAAGTTTCTGGCATATGAAGGTGAGAAATGCCTAGAGCAGATCGATAGTTACATGGACAACGAAGGGAGCATGGGTTGGAGGAACAGCTGGTGGAGCTGCCAGGGAACTATGTGGAATCCCAGGACCCTGTTTTGAGCCCCTGGTCACACTTACCCAGCTAGGGAAAAGCTGGGCTAGTGACAAATCAGAGCTGCAGATGTCTCTCTGTCTCTCTTCCTGCTTGGGCCCTGCTCTCTCAATTTATGACTGTTTGCTTCTCCTCAATAAGAAAGTTACAAAGGATGTACAGAAATACAGGGGTAGTGGGAAAAATTACCCCCCCGTGCCCACTATTATATGGAACTGTTGACTGTAAACCATTCATCCCCCAAGAAAGAACAGAATAAATATTTGTGAGGTTAAAAACATTGTAGGTTAAATCGTGAACATTCTCTAGAGCCATGCAATACTAATCCATTGTGCATTGGATGTCACTGTCAAAAACAGTGCAGTAGCAGTTGTAGTAGTGTGTAGTATCTGCAAAAGGAAATGTATTGTGTGTCAAAAGTTCCCTTCAATTATAAGAGAAAATCTATCAGGCAGAAGAAATGACCCCTCATGTGATATCGGACGAAATAAATAAATAAATAAATATGCAAATAAATGGGAATGATCTAAGAGGATTTGAAAAAAATAAAAAAATAAAAACAAACACCACAGGAAGACCTGATGACAGCAGAAATATAGAAAACGTCTGCTGAGAAATAGAGGGCTGCTTCAAAAATTCCCTGACACACAGGGTCCAGGCAAATTACGAATTCCGAGAATGAAAAGAAACGCATACGATTTGAAGCTTACACTAGAAAATGGAGGCAAGTTCTGTGCTATGATAATTACAATAAGGATACTGATAGAAAGGCTATTGGAAATGCTCCTGGAAAGTTTATAATTTATAATTGTAGTGAATCCTGCTCCAACTATGTGACCAATTATTTATGAATAAGGAGGCTATTATAAATGCGGTAATTCTGCATTCAGATCAAATAAAAAGGTCAACAATTCTAAAAATGTCTGATATATATATATATGTATATGTACATATATGTATGTGTATCTTTATTATCAACTATGAGGGATACTGGCATGGCTATGAGGAGACAGAGTATGGCTTGTGCCAGAGAGACTTACAAAGCTGAGGCTCCAGAAACCTAGGTGAAATCGCCAACAAAACAATCCAGAGCTCAGCCGGGGCCTGGTGACTCGCTTTGTATATCTGGGCCTGTCAGTCAAATAATATAAAAGTAAAATATTAATGAGTGCAGACAGAGTGAGTGAGAGCCTGTGAGAGTCAGAGACAGAGAAGGCAAGAAGAGAAATAGAAGAGTTGGAAAGAGACCAGAAGTCCAAAAGCTCCCACTCTGTGTTCATACATGACAGGTTCAAACCTGGGTTGTCGAGATTGTAAGGCAGCAGTCTCCTGTCCACAGACCCCAGACAACCCCAGCCTTCACCATATGTGTGTAGTATTTACGACAGGATATGTATTGTGAGTGTAAACTTCCCTTCAATTATAAGAGAAAAATCTATCAAGCAGAAGAATGGACCCCTCATGTAATATAGAACCAAATAAATAAATAAATAAATAAATATGCAAGTAAATGGGGGTTATCTAGGAGGATTTGAAACAAATGAAAAATAAAAACAAAAAGCACAAGAAGACCTGATGACAGCAGAAACATAGAAACCATCTGCTGTGAATCAAGGGCTGCTTCAAAAGTTCCGAGACCCTTCAGAGTCCAGGGAAATTAAGATTTCGGGAGAATGAAAAGAAACTCATATGTATTGAAGCTTACACTAGAGAAAGGAGGCAAGTTCTGTACTATGATAATTAAAATAAGGATGCTGATAGAAATGCTATTAGAAATGCTACTGGAAGGTTCTATTATTTATAATTGTATTGAATCCTGCTCCAACTATGTGGCCAATTAGTAGGGAAAAAGGAACCTGTTGTAAATGTGTGAATTTTGATTAAGATCAATTACATAGGTTGACAATTCTAAAAATGACAGAGATATATATATGTATATTTATATATGTATATGGATGTATATCTTTATTATAAAGTCTGAGAGATACTGCCATGGATATGAGGAGACAGAATATGGCTTAAGTCAGAGAGACTTACCAGTCAGAGGCTCCAGTAGCCTAGGTGAAATCACAAACAAAACCAGCCAGAGCTCAGCAGTGCTCTGGCCACTCTCTTTGTATATCTGGGCCTGTCAATAAAATAAGGATATAAGTAAAATATTCCTGAGTTCAGACAGAGTGAGAGAGAGCCTGTGAGAGTCAGAGACAGAGATGGCGAGAAGAGAAATAGAAGAGTTTGAAATAGACCAGAAGTCAAAAACCCCCTAGGCTGTGTTCATTCATGACAGGTTCAAACCTGGGTTGTAGAGATTGTCACGCAGCAGCTCTAATGCCCACAGACCCCAGACAACCCAAGCCTTCACCATATGTGTGTAGTATTTGCCCCAGGAAATGTATTGTGCATCAAAAGTTCCCTTCAGTTATAAGAGAAAATCTCTCAAGCAGAAGAAATGATGCCACATGTGATACCTGACTAAATAAATAAATATGCAAATAAATGGGGATGATCTAGGAGGACTTGAAACAATAAAAATAAATAAAGACAAAAACCACAAGAAGACCTGATGACAGCAGAAACATAGAAACCATCTGCTGAGAAACAGAGGGCTGCTTCAAAAATTCCCTAACACTTCAGGGTCCAGGGACATTAAGATTTCCGGAGAAAGAAAACAAACACATACGTATTGAAGCTTACACTAGAAAAAGGAGGGAAGATCTGGGCCATGATAATTACAATAAGGATGCTAATAGAAACACGATTAGAAATGCTACTGGAAGGTTCTATTATTTATAATTGTATTGAATCCTGCTCCAACTATATGGCCAATTATTTCAGAAAAACTAGGATGTTATAAATGTGGTAATTCTGAAAGAAGGTCAAATACATAGGTCGAACATTCTAAAAACGACAGATATATAAATCTATATGTACATATATACATGTATGTATATCTTTATTATAAACTCTGAGTGATACTGGCATGGAAATGAGGAGACAGAATATGGCTTGTGTCAGAAAGACTTACAAACTGAGGCTCCAGTAGCCTAGGTGAAATCGCCAACACAACAAGCCAGAGCTCAGCAGTGCTCTGGTAACTCTCTTTGTCTATCTGGGCCTGTCAGTAAAATAAGAATCTAAGTAAAATATTAATGAGTGAAGACAGAGTGTGTGAGAGCATGTGAGAGTTAGAGATAGAGAAGGCGAGAAGAGAAATAGATGAGTTGGAAAGAGACCAGAATTCAAAAACCTCCTACACTGTGTTCATTGATGACAGGTTCAAACCTGGCTTGTAGAGATTGTAAGGCAGCAGCTCTCATGCCCACAGACCCCAGACAGCCTCAGCCTTCACCATAGGCTCTACTACCAACCTGACAGTAATGTGTGTGTGTGTGTGTGTGTGTGTGTCTGTCTGTTTGTGTGTGTCTGTGTGTGCTCAGAGATCACCTGTAGTAGTCTCAGAGCATGGGTGGCAAGGGAGCCAGCCTCTCCTGCAACTTATGTACAGAGAACCTATCTGGTCAGGGCAAGCCAGCTAGCCCAGATTGTGGCTAAGCAAGAATGCATATGCAAAGGGACTCTCATGTCTCACTCTCCTGAGTTCCGAATCAATGCCATGCCTCACTATGATCCAAACACTGCCAATGGGGGAAGCTGGGGCACCCCTCAGAATTCAGGGGCTTGAGCCTGTCCAGTCACGTTTGGCTGCCTACTCAGCCTCCAGGCTCTCAGTCCACTGCTCAGGGCAGCAGATTACAAGCCCAGAAAGTACCCAGAAAGGGCTGTGTTTCCACATAGATGGGAAGTGTGTTGAACCAAACAATAGTGGATGAACCCGGCCCCTTACACCTACCCTTTGGGTCCGGCTAAGGCAATTGCTCCTGTGGCCTCACATCCCTGATCATGGTGTCCTGGTGTCCACACATCACACTCAGAGAGATTCCCAGAAGTAGGCTTGCATGAGTGTCCCATACAATGTCGCTCTGCTTGCAGGAAGCACAAACTCCCCGGGCCCTTGCTATGGACAGACAAAGAAAGATGGATGCCTCCATTGGCCAAATTAGGGGCTTCCAGTCAAGATCACAGCCCCGCCCCTCACCTGAGGGCCTGGCTGCTGCTAATCAAGGCAATTGGAAACACCTTTTACACTTGGGCCCTGAGGACATACTCAGGAATCCCTCCAGGAGCTAGCAGGCTGGAAGACCTCCTGACCCCTGGATAGCTGTGCTCCTAGTTGGGCGGCCCTTCTGGCCAGTGGTGAAAATATTCCCTAGATACAAGAAAGAACTTCAGGTTTCAAAGGGATTTGAAACACCATGAGGCACTTGGAAAAGACATTTCACAGCCATCAAAACACCCTCTTTCTGAACACTGGAAGCTTCCGTTTTGCATGGGAAATCTGGACACTGGTGTGGCCATCAGTACCACAGATCCTTTCCATTTGGCTTAATAGAGGGAAAGCACAGTGTGTGTGCCAGGGGGATCGAGTTTCACTTCCCTTGACCGGGGCTCTCATGGAATAAGGACAAGGATGCTGTGCAGGAAGGTGAGGAGGGTTGCATTGAGGCTGAGTGCCAGTCTCAGGGCCCTGGAGAATGGCAGTCAAGCACAGAGGGCCTGGACAGCTTCAGCTAGAGATGGACATATGCCTGGAACCTGCAGCAGCAACGCTGTCTCCCCAGTTCCCCTTGTACTACACCATGTGCAGGAGACTAAATAATCCAAAGGGCAAAGAAAGGAAAATTTCAACACCAGGAAGGCTGAGTTCACGATGCATGCACTGACTTCCAGTAAGGGCCCAGTGAAGAAGGCACGTAGAGACAGTCAGAGAGACAGAATGACAGAGACAGACAAGGACTGAAATTCTGGCCCTGTGTTGATCAGTGCCAGAGCACTGAAGACAAACTCTCCATGCCCATGCATACTTCTTACAAGTGGCATTGCTATTTTATGTTTGTGAGGAAAGGTAACACTTAGAACATCTAGGTCTTAGCCACTCTGAGAAGCAACCCTTGGCCGGCAGCCCACTCTCCCAAACTGCCCTCGCCTCTCCAAATTCGAAGTAGTCATAGTGATGCCCCAGCCAAGATGCAGGCTGGCGTATTGCATCTCCCTGGTCCAGCCTCAGCCTGTCCTGTGTGCAGGGAACTGCACTATGTCTATTTCTTCTTTGATTTACAGTTTTGGGATAAGACTTGGTGGACAAAAAGAGCAAGAGGGAAGTAGATGATTTGGCAGTGGTAGTTTGTGCTGAGAGAGATTTGTAGAGTGATATACGATATGGCTCTGTGAGATGTCTCTCATGACTGTGGCTCAGAAGGGCCAGGTGTATCCACATTGCTACCCTAATCCAGAGCTGTGCAGGTCTCTAGCTAAAAAATATTTTCAGACCTCTACATGTTACCTACATATATATATATATAGAGAGAGAGAGAGTGAGAGAGAGAGAGAGAAAGAGAGAGAGAGACACTGATGTAGTCATTTTCTACAATGAATTCGATGTGACATTCACACAATTGATTGCTAAAATCTGGAGAGAAACTTTGCATCAGGAAAAGAATTGTCCAAAGGAATAAAATCTCCAAATCATTAGCTATATGCAGCTCCAACGGGACCGAGCGAAAAAGGCTCGAGAAGGAACTCATCCAGGAGACTCTCCACATGGACAGGCACCACAGGTTTCCTAGTCTGGCAACACAAACAGGGCAGCTGCTAGTTCCCAGTGCAAGCCTCAGGGCAAAAACCTCTCCCTCTTCAGTGTCTTTACATCTGAAAAGAAGAAAAGTGACCAAGGGCCAAGGAGAGCTGCCCTGGTGTCAATATTGAGCTGTAAATCAGAATGTGCCAAGTGTTTTGCACAAAATCACCTGTGCCACAGTGATTCTGTTGTTCTCTCTCTCTCTCCCTCCCTCAGACACACACACACACACACACAAATCCACAGAGGCACAGGCACAAACGGAGTTATACACATGCGCACTGGACAGCTTCTGCAAGGCAGGGCCCTGGGCTGAACCCTGCTTCGCATTTCCTGGAAGCACGCCCAGCCTTTTAAGGCCAGCTCTGAGCTCCCATTGGCGGGATTCCTTCAGAAGGCCCGCCCACAGGGCGCCAGCCAGGCTCTGATAGGCCAGAGGCCTAGGCCACGCCCAGAACCCCACCAGCAATCTCATTGGCCAGTGTGCTTGGACACACCCAGGAGGGTCCGGGCCCCTAGTCAGTGATTGGCCAGCGGCCTTGAGCACCGCCCACACGGCCCTGCAGCACGCTGATTGGGCAGCCTCCGGAAGGCCCGCCCACCAGCCACTTCCGCTCGACTCTGATTGGCCTGGTGTCCCAGGGACACGCCCCCAGCCAGCCTTCTCTTGGCTCCCATTGGCGGGCTGCTGTCTGAGGGGCGCCCTCTGATAGGCCAGTTCCTAAGGCACGCCCAGGAAGGTCACCGCCCTTGCCCCATGATTGGCCAGCCTCCTGGGCTCCGCCCACGAGGCCCGCCCCAGGCGCTCATTGGACAGCCTCACGAGGGCCCGCCCCCCAGGCACTTCCGCTGGACCCTGATTGGCTGACCTCCAGGGGTACGCCCACCCAGAGCCAGCACCCAGGCTCTCATTGGTGGGCTGCTCTCTGAGGCCCGCCCACGCAACTCCTCCTCTGTTCTCATTGGCCAGCTCTTGCTTCACGCCCCTGAGGGTGACGTTCCTCCTCTCTGATTGGCCAGCTGTCTCTATGAATACCCACTGGGTCCTCCCCTCAGGCTCATTGGGCATGGGCTCTGAGGCCCGCCCCCGGGGACTTTCTGCCATCCTCTGAAGGCCCTGTTTCTGCAAACACGACCCCCACAGCTCCTGTCTGGGCCCATCCTTAGGACACTACCTGCCTGCGCTAGGCTGGCCATGCTCTTGGGGCACACCCAGAAACACTGTCGCCACTCTCCTAGCCCAGTGCCTCAGGGCACTTGCCCCATGGAGCCTTAGTCCCGCCCTGGTGCTGCCCTCTTGTGGACACCCAGCAGAATGCAGCTGAGCACAGGGATTCACAAGCTCCCAGTAGAGTCATCCCAGGCAAAGAGAGAAACCCCTTCCACTTGCAAAGCCAAATGGGGGATCCCCCCACCCCACAGGAAAGAACAGATGTCTAGGGCACTCTACGTCAATTTCAACCCTGCTGTCCACGGGCCACAATTCCTAGAGTTCTCCTCATTCCACAGAATCACTACACTCAACTATGGTCTTTGCCGCCACCTTGTGGACATACAGCAGAATGCAGCTGAGCTCCCCATGCCACTCCTCTTTGAGTCTACCCAGAAAATTACACACAGCATGGGAATAGCAAAGGAAAGAACCCATCTGAGGACCACCTGGGAGAATGCACAACAGAGTCCACAATCCAATGTGCCAATTCATACTTGAAAAACCACTTGTGCAGTGGAAACTTCCTTTGTCATAACACAACCCAGTTCCTAAGTCCCTGTGTCAGGAATAAAGAAACAACAGCGGTAATCTTAACTGAAACACACTTATGCACACTTACACACACACACACACACACCTTTCCACAGAGACGTACACACTTGTCCCGAAAATAACTTGAATTGGAGTTGCTGTTTTGCACCCTAGCAAAAGGTCAAAGTTTCATGGGTGGAAGGGAGAAGTGTTAAGTTTCTGGCATATGAAGGTGAGAAATGCCTAGAGCAGATCGATAGTTACATGGACAACGAAGGGAGCATGGGTTGGAGGAACAGCTGGTGGAGCTGCCAGGGAACTATGTGGAATCCCAGGACCCTGTTTTGAGCCCCTGGTCACACTTACCCAGCTAGGGAAAAGCTGGGCTAGTGACAAATCAGAGCTGCAGATGTCTCTCTGTCTCTCTTCCTGCTTGGGCCCTGCTCTCTCAATTTATGACTGTTTGCTTCTCCTCAATAAGAAAGTTACAAAGGATGTACAGAAATACAGGGGTAGTGGGAAAAATTACCCCCCCGTGCCCACTATTATATGGAACTGTTGACTGTAAACCATTCATCCCCCAA
Organism: Erinaceus europaeus; assembly: GCF_950295315.1. NCBI lineage: Eukaryota > Metazoa > Chordata > Mammalia > Eulipotyphla > Erinaceidae > Erinaceus > Erinaceus europaeus. Next base: position 81,256 of record NW_026647338.1, on the reverse strand, counting down.
GAAAGAACAGAATAAATATTTGTGAGGTTAAAAACATTGTAGGTTAAATAGTGAACATTCTCTAAAGCCATGCAATACTAATCCATTGTGCATTGGATGTCACTGTCAAAAACAGTGCAGTAGCAGTTGTAGTAGTGTGTAGTATCTGCAAAAGGAAATGTATTGTGTGTCAAAAGTTCCCTTCAATTATAAGAGAAAATCTATCAGGCAGAAGAAATGACCCCTCATGTGATATCGGACGAAATAAATAAATAAATAAATATGCAAATAAATGGGAATGATCTAAGAGGATTTGAAAAAAATAAAAAATAAAAACAAACACCACAGGAAGACCTGATGACAGCAGAAATATAGAAAACGTCTGCTGAGAAATAGAGGGCTGCTTCAAAAATTCCCTGACACACAGGGTCCAGGCAAATTACGAATTCTCAGAATGAAAAGAAACGCATACGATTTGAAGCTTACACTAGAAAATGGAGGCAAGTTCTGTGCTATGATAATTACAATAAGGATACTGATAGAAAGGCTATTGGAAATGCTCCTGGAAAGTTTATAATTTATAATTGTAGTGAATCCTGCTCCAACTATGTGACCAATTATTTATGAATAAGGAGGCTATTATAAATGCGGTAATTCTGCATTCAGATCAAATAAAAAGGTCAACAATTCTAAAAATGTCTGATATATATATATATATATATATATGTACATATATGTATGTGTATCTTTATTATCAACTATGAGGGATACTGACATGGCTATGAGGAGACAGAGTATGGCTTGTGCCAGAGAGACTTACAAAGCTGAGGCTCCAGAAACCTAGGTGAAATCGCCAACAAAACAATCCAGAGCTCAGCCGGGCCCTGGTGACTCGCTTTGTATATCTGGGCCTGTCAGTCAAATAATATAAAAGTAAAATATTAATGAGTGCAGACAGAGTGAGTGAGAGCCTGTGAGAGTCAGAGACAGAGAAGGCAAGAAGAGAAATAGAAGAGTTGGAAAGAGACCAGAAGTCCAAAAGCTCCCACTCTGTGTTCATACATGACAGGTTCAAACCTGGGTTGTCGAGATTGTAAGGCAGCAGTCTCCTGTCCACAGACCCCAGACAACCCCAGCCTTCACCATATGTGTGTAGTATTTACGACAGAATATGTATTGTGAGTGTAAACTTCCCTTCAATTATAAGAGAAAAATCTATCAAGCAGAAGAATGGACCCCTCATGTAATATAGAACCAAATAAATAAATAAATAAATAAATATGCAAGTAAATGGGGGTTATCTAGGAGGATTTGAAACAAATGAAAAATAAAAACAAAAAGCACAAGAAGACCTGATGACAGCAGAAACATAGAAACCATCTGCTGAGAATCAAGGGCTGCTTCAAAAGTTCCGAGACCCTTCAGAGTCCAGGGAAATTAAGATTTCGGGAGAATGAAAAGAAACTCATATGTATTGAAGCTTACACTAGAGAAAGGAGGCAAGTTCTGTACTATGATAATTAAAATAAGGATGCTGATAGAAATGCTATTAGAAATGCTACTGGAAGGTTCTATTATTTATAATTGTATTGAATCCTGCTCCAACTATGTGGCCAATTAGTAGGGAAAAAGGAACCTGTTGTAAATGTGTGAATTCTGATTAAGATCAATTACATAGGTTGACAATTCTAAAAATGACAGAGATATATATGTATATTTATATATGTATATGGATGTATATCTTTATTATAAAGTCTGAGAGATAATGCCATGGATATGAGGAGACAGAATATGGCTTAAGTCAGAGAGACTTACCAATCAGAGGCTCCAGTAGCCTAGGTGAAATCACAAACAAAACCAGCCAGAGCTCAGCAGTGCTCTGGCCACTCTCTTTGTATATCTGGGCCTGTCAATAAAATAAGGATATAAGTAAAATATTCCTGAGTTCAGACAGAGTGAGAGAGAGCCTGTGAGAGTCAGAGACAGAGATGGCGAGAAGAGAAATAGAAGAGTTGGAAATAGACCAGAAGTCAAAAACCCCCTAGGCTGTGTTCATTCATGACAGGTTCAAACCTGGGTTGTAGAGATTGTCACGCAGTAGCTCTAATGCCCACAGACCCCAGACAACCCAAGCCTTCACCATATGTGTGTAGTATTTGCCCCAGGAAATGTATTGTGCATCAAAAGTTCCCTTCAGTTATAAGAGAAAATCTCTCAAGCAGAAGAAATGATGCCACATGTGATACCTGACTAAATAAATAAATATGCAAATAAATGGGGATGATCTAGGAGGACTTGAAACAATAAAAATAAATAAAGACAAAAACCACAAGAAGACCTGATGACAGCAGAAACATAGAAACCATCTGCTGAGAAACAGAGGGCTGCTTCAAAAATTCCCTAACACTTCAGGGTCCAGGGACATTAAGATTTACGGAGAAAGAAAACAAACACATATGTATTGAAGCTTACACTAGAAAAAGGAGGGAAGATCTGGGCCATGATAATTACAATAAGGATGCTAATAGAAACACGATGAGAAATGCTACTGGAAGGTTCTATTATTTATAATTGTATTGAATCCTGCTCCAACTATATGGCCAATTATTTCAGAAAAACTAGGCTGTTATAAATGTGGTAATTCTGAAAGAAGGTCAAATGCATAGGACGAACATTCTAAAACCGACAGATATATAAATCTATATGTATATATATACATGTATGTATATCTTTATTATAAACTCTGAGTGATACTGGCATGGAAATGAGGAGACAGAATATGGCTTGTGTCAGAAAGACTTACAAACTGAGGCTCCAGTAGCCTAGGTGAAATCGCCAACACAACAAGCCAGAGCTCAGCAGTGCTCTGGTAACTCTCTTTGTCTATCTGGGCCTGTCAGTAAAATAAGAATCTAAGTAAAATATTAATGAGTGAAGACAGAGTGTGTGAGAGCATGTGAGAGTTAGAGATAGAGAAGGCGAGAAGAGAAATAGATGAGTTGGAAAGAGACCAGAATTCAAAAACCTCCTACACTGTGTTCATTGATGACAGGTTCAAACCTGGCTTGTAGAGATTGTAAGGCAGCAGCTCTCATGCCCACAGACCCCAGACAGCCCCAGCCTTCACCATAGGCTCTACTACCAACCTGACAGTAATGTGTGTGTGTGTGTGTCTGTCTGTTTGTGTGTGTCTGTGTGTGCTCAGAGATCACCTGTAGTAGTCTCAGAGCATGGGTGGCAAGGGAGCCAGCCTCTCCTGCAACTTATGTACAGAGAACCTATCTGGTCAGGGCAAGCCAGCTAGCCCAGATTGTGGCTAAGCAAGAATGCATATGCAAAGGGACTCTCATGTCTCACTCTCCTGAGTTCCGAATCAATGCCATGCCTCACTATGATCCAAACACTGCCAATGGGGGAAGCTGGGGAACCCCTCAGAATTCAGGGGCTTGAGCCTGTCCAGTCACGTTTGGCTGCCTACTCAGCCTCCAGGCTCTCAGTCCACTGCTCAGGGCAGCAGATTACAAGCCCAGAAAGTACCCAGAAAGGGCTGTGTTTCCACTTAGATGGGAAGTGTGTTGAACCAAACAATAGTGGATGAACCCGGCCCCTTACACCTACCCTTTGGGTCCGGCTAAGGCAATTGCTCCTGTGGCCTCACATCCCTGATCATGGTGTCCTGGTGTCCACACATCACACTCAGAGAGATTCCCAGAAGTAGGCTTGCATGAGTGTCCCATACAATGTCGCTCTGCTTGCAGGAAGCACAAACTCCCCGGGCCCTTGCTATGGACAGACAAAGAAAGATGGATGCCTCCATTGGCCAAATTAGGGGCTTCCAGTCAAGATCACAGCCCCGCCCCTCACCTGAGGGCCTGGCTGCTGCTAATCAAGGCAATTGGAAACACCTTTTACACTTGGGCCCTGAGGACATACTCAGGAATCCCTCCAGGAGCTAGCAGGCTGGAAGACCTCCTGACCCCTGGATAGCTGTGCTCCTAGTTGGGCGGCCCTTCTGGCCAGTGGTGAAAATATTCCCTAGATACAAGAAAGAACTTCAGGTTTCAAAGGGATTTGAAACACCATGAGGCACTTGAAAAAGACATTTCACAGCCATCAAAACACCCTCTTTCTGAACACTGGAAGCTTCCGTTTTGCATGGGAAATCTGGACACTGGTGTGGCCATCAGTACCACAGATCCTTTCCATTTGGCTTAATAGAGGGAAAGCACAGTGTGTGTGCCAGGGGGATCGAGTTTCACTTCCCTTGACCGGGGCTCTCATGGAATAAGGACAAGGATGCTGTGCAGGAAGGTGAGGAGGGTTGCATTGAGGCTGAGTGTCAGTCTCAGGGCCCTGGAGAATGGCAGTCAAGCACAGAGGGCCTGGACAGCTTCAGCTGGAGATGGACATATGCCTGGAACCTGCAGCAGCAACGCTGTCTCCGCAGTTCCCCTCTGTACTACACCATGTGCAGGAGACTAAATAATCCAAAGGGCAAAGAAAGGAAAATTTCAACACCAGGAAGGCTGAGTTCACGATGCATGCACTGACTTCCAGTAAGGGCCCAGTGAAGAAGGCACGTAGAGACAGTCAGAGAGACAGAATGACAGAGACAGACAAGGACTGAAATTCTGGCCCTGTGTTGATCAGTGCCAGAGCACTGAAGACAAACCCTCCATGCCCATGCATACTTCTTACAAGTGGCATTGCTATTTTATGTTTGTGAGGAAAGGTAACACTTAGAACATCTAGGTCTTAGCCACTCTGAGAAGCAACCCTTGGCCGGAAGCCCACTCTCCAAAACTGCCCTCGCCTCTCCAAATTCGAAGTAAGCATAGTGATGCTCCAGCCAAGATGCAGGCTGGCGTATTGCATCTCCCTGGTCCAGCCTCAGCCTGTCCTGTGTGCAGGGAACTGCACTATGTCTATTTCTTCTTTGATTTACAGTTTTGGGATAAGACTCGGTGGACAAAAAGAGCAAGAGGGAAGTAGATGATTTGGCAGTGGTAGTTCGTGCTGAGAGAGATTTGTAGAGTGATATACGATATGGCTCTGTGAGATGTCTCTCATGACTGTGGCTCAGAAGGGCCAGGTGTATCCACATTGCTACCCTAATCCAGAGCTGTGCAGGTCTCTAGCTAAAAAATATTTTCAGACCTCTACATGTTACCTACATATATATATATATATATATATATATATATAGAGAGAGAGAGAGAGAGAGAGAGAGAGAAAGAGAGAGAGAGACACTGATGTAGTCATTTTCTACAATGGATTCGATGTGACATTCACACAATTGATTGCTAAAACCTGGAGAGAAACTTTGCATCAGGAAAAGAATTGTCCAAAGCAATAAAATCTCCAAATCATTAGCTATATGCAGCTCCAACGGGACTGAGCGAAAAAGGCTCGAGAAGGAACTCATCCAGGAGACTCTCCACATGGACAGGCACCACAGGTTTCCTAGTCTGGCAACACAAACAGGGCAGCTGCTAGTTCCCAGTGCAAGCCTCAGGGCAAAAACCTCTCCCTCTTCAGTGTCTTTACATCTGAAAAGAAGAAAAGTGACCAAGGGCCAAGGAGAGCTGCCCTGGTGTCAATATTGAGCTGTAAATCAGAATGTGCCAAGTGTTTTGCACAAAATCACCTGTGCCACAGTGATTCTGTTGTTCTCTCTCTCTCTCCCTCCCTCAGACACACACACACACACACACAAATCCACAGAGGCACAGGCACAAACGGAGTTATACACATGCGCACTGGACAGCTTCTGCAAGGCAGGGCCCTGGGCTGAACCCTGCTTCGCATTTCCTGGAAGCACGCCCAGCCTTTTAAGGCCAGCTCTGAGCTCCCATTGGCGGGATTCCTTCAGAAGGCCCGCCCACAGGGCGCCAGCCAGGCTCTGATAGGCCAGAGGCCTAGGCCACGCCCAGAACCCCACCAGCAATCTCATTGGCCAGTGTGCTTGGACACGCCCAGGAGGGTCCGGGCCCCTAGTCAGTGATTGGCCAGCGGCCTTGAGCACCGCCCACACGGCCCTGCAGCACGCTGATTGGGCAGCCTCCGGAAGGCCCGCCCACCAGCCACTTCCGCTCGACTCTGATTGGCCTGGTGTCCCAGGGACACGCCCCCAGCCAGCCTTCTCTTGGCTCCCATTGGCGGGCTGCTGTCTGAGGGGCACCCTCTCATAGGCCAGTTCCTAAGGCACGCCCAGGAAGGTCACCGCCCTTAACCCCATGATTGGCCAGCCTCCTGGGCTCCGCCCACGAGGCCCGCCCCAGGTGCTCATTGGACAGCCTCCCGAGGGCCCGCCCCCCAGGCACTTCCGCTGGACCCTGATTGGCTGACCTCCAGGGGTACGCCCACCCAGAGCCAGCACCCAGGCTCTCATTGGTGGGCTGCTCTCTGAGGCCCGCCCACGCAACTCCTCCTCTGTTCTCATTGGCCAGCTCTTGCTTCACTCCCCTGAGGGTGACGTTCCTCCTCTCTGATTGGCCAGCTGTCTCTATGAATACCCACTGGGCCCTCCCCTCAGGCTCATTGGGCACGGGCTCTGAGGCCCGCCCCCGGGGACTTTCTGCCATCCTCTGAAGGCCCTGTTTCTGCAAACACGACCCCCACAGCTCCTGTCTGGGCCCGTCCTTAGGACACTGCCTGCCTGCGCTAGGCTGGCCATGCTCTTGGGGCACACCCAGAAACACTGTCGCCACTCTCCTAGCCCAGTGCCTCAGGGCACTTGCCCCATGGAGCCTTAGTCCCGCCCTGGTGCTGCCCTCTTGTGGACACCCAGCAGAATGCAGCTGAGCACAGGGATTCACAAGCTCCCAGTAGAGTCATCCCAGGCAAAGAGAGAAACCCCTTCCACTTGCAAAGCCAAATGGGGGATCCCCCCACCCACAGGAAAGAACAGATGTCTAGGGCACTCTACGTCAATTTCAACCCTGCTGTCCACGGGCCACAATTCCTAGAGTTATCCTCATTCCACAGAATCACTACACTCAACTATAGTCTTTGCCGCCACCTTGTGGACATACAGCAGAATGCAGCTGAGCTCCCCATGCCACTCCTCTTTGAGTCTACCCAGAAAATTACACACAGCATGGGAATAGCAAAGGAAAGAACCCATCTGAGGACCACCTGGGAGAATGCACAACAGAGTCCACAATCCAATGTGCCAATTCATACTTGAAAAACCACTTGTGCAGTGGAAACTTCCTTTGTCATAACACAACCCAGTTCCTAAGTCCCTGTGTCAGGAATAAAGAAACAACAGCGGTAATCTTAACTGAAACACACTTATGCACACTTACACACACACACACACACACACACACACACCTTTCCACAGAGACGTACACACTTGTCCCGAAAATAACTTGAATTGGAGTTGCTGTTTTGCACCCTAGCAAAAGGTCAAAGTTTCATGGGTGGAAGGGAGAAGTGTTAAGTTTCTGACATATGAAGGTGAGAAATGCCTAGAGCAGATCGATAGTTACATGGACAACGAAGGGAGCATGGGTTGGAGGAACAGCTGGTGGAGCTGCCAGGGAACTATGTGGAATCCCAGGACCCTGTTTTGAGCCCCTGGTCACACTTACCCAGCTAGGGAAAAGCTGGGCTAGTGACAAATCAGAGCTGCAGATGTCTCTCTGTCTCTCTTCCTGCTTGGGCCCTGCTCTCTCAATTTATGACTGTTTGCTTCTCCTCAATAAGAAAGTTACAAAGGATGTACAGAAATACAGGGGTAGTGGGAAAAATTACCCCCCCCGTGCCCACTATTATATGGAACTGTTGACTGTAAACCATTCATCCCCCAAGAAAGAACAGAATAAATATTTGTGAGGTTAAAAACATTGTAGGTTAAATAGTGAACATTCTCTAGAGCCATGCAATACTAATCCATTGTGCATTGGATGTCACTGTCAAAAACAGTGCAGTAGCAGTTGTAGTAGTGTGTAGTATCTGCAAAAGGAAATGTATTGTGTGTCAAAAGTTCCCTTCAATTATAAGAGAAAATCTATCAGGCAGAAGAAATGACCCCTCATGTGATATCGGACGAAATAAATAAATAAATAAATATGCAAATAAATGGGAATGATCTAAGAGGATTTGAAAAAAATAAAAAATAAAAACAAACACCACAGGAAGACCTGATGACAGCAGAAATATAGAAAACGTCTGCTGAGAAATAGAGGGCTGCTTCAAAAATTCCCTGACACACAGGGTCCAGGCAAATTACGAATTCTCAGAATGAAAAGAAACGCATACGATTTGAAGCTTACACTAGAAAATGGAGGCAAGTTCTGTGCTATGATAATTACAATAAGGATACTGATAGAAAGGCTATTGGAAATGCTCCTGGAAAGTTTATAATTTATAATTGTAGTGAATCCTGCTCCAACTATGTGAGCAATTATTTATGAATAAGGAGGCTATTATAAATGCGGTAATTCTGCATTCAGATCAAATAAAAAGGTCAACAATTCTAAAAATGTCTGATATATATATATATATATATATATATATGTACATATATGTATGTGTATCTTTATTATCAACTATGAGGGATACTGACATGGCTATGAGGAGACAGAGTATGGCTTGTGCCAGAGAGACTTACAAAGCTGAGGCTCCAGAAACCTAGGTGAAATCGCCAACAAAACAATCCAGAGCTCAGCCGGGCCCTGGTGACTCGCTTTGTATATCTGGGCCTGTCAGTCAAATAATATAAAAGTAAAATATTAATGAGTGCAGACAGAGTGAGTGAGAGCCTGTGAGAGTCAGAGACAGAGAAGGCAAGAAGAGAAATAGAAGAGTTGGAAAGAGACCAGAAGTCCAAAAGCTCCCACTCTGTGTTCATACATGACAGGTTCAAACCTGGGTTGTCGAGATTGTAAGGCAGCAGTCTCCTGTTCACAGACCCCAGACAACCCCAGCCTTCACCATATGTGTGTAGTATTTACGACAGAATATGTATTGTGAGTGTAAACTTCCCTTCAATTATAAGAGAAAAATCTATCAAGCAGAAGAATGGACCCCTCATGTAATATAGAACCAAATAAATAAATAAATAAATAAATATGCAAGTAAATGGGGGTTATCTAGGAGGATTTGAAACAAATGAAAAATAAAAACAAAAAGCACAAGAAGACCTGATGACAGCAGAAACATAGAAACCATCTGCTGAGAATCAAGGGCTGCTTCAAAAGTTCCGAGACCCTTCAGAGTCCAGGGAAATTAAGATTTCGGGAGAATACTGGCATGGCTATGAGGAGACAGAGTATGGCTTGTGCCAGAGAGACTTACAAAGCTGAGGCTCCAGAAACCTAGGTGAAATCGCCAACAAAACAATCCAGAGCTCAGCTGGGCCCTGGTGACTCGCTTTGTATATCTGGGCCTGTCAGTCAAATAATATATAAGTAAAATATTAATGAGTGCAGACAGAGTGAGTGAGAGCCTGTGAGAGTCAGAGACAGAGAAGGCAAGAAGAGAAATAGAAGAGTTGGAAAGAGACCAGAAGTCCAAAAGCTCCCACTCTGTGTTCATACATGACAGGTTCAAACCTGGGTTGTCGAGATTGTAGGGCAGCAGTCTCCTGTCCACAGACCCAGGACAACCCCAGCCTTCACCATATGTGTGTAGTATTTATGACAGGATATGTATTGTGAGTGTAAACTTCCCTTCAATTATAAGAGAAAAATCTATCAAGCAGAAGAATGGACCCCTCATGTAATATAGAACCAAATAAATAAATAAATAAATAAATATGCAAGTAAATGGGGGTTATCTAGGAGGATTTGAAACAAATGAAAAATAAAAACAAAAAGCACAAGAAGACCTGATGACAGCAGAAACATAGAAACCATCTGCTGAGAATCAAGGGCTGCTTCAAAAGTTCCGAGACCCTTCAGAGTCCAGGGAAATTAAGATTTCGGGAGAATGAAAAGAAACTCATATGTATTGAAGCTTACACTAGAGAAAGGAGGCAAGTTCTGTACTATGATAATTAAAATAAGGATGCTGATAGAAATGCTATTAGAAATGCTACTGGAAGGTTCTATTATTTATAATTGTATTGAATCCTGCTCCAACTATGTGGCCAATTAGTAGGGAAAAAGGAACCTGTTGTAAATGTGTGAATTCTGATTAAGATCAATTACATAGGTTGACAATTCTAAAAATGACAGAGATATATATGTATATTTATATATGTATATGGATGTATATCTTTATTATAAAGTCTGAGAGATACTGCCATGGATATGAGGAGACAGAATATGGCTTAAGTCAGAGAGACTTACCAATCAGAGGCTCCAGTAGCCTAGGTGAAATCACAAACAAAACCAGCCAGAGCTCAGCAGTGCTCTGGCCACTCTCTTTGTATATCTGGGCCTGTCAATAAAATAAGGATATAAGTAAAATATTCCTGAGTTCAGACAGAGTGAGAGAGAGCCTGTGAGAGTCAGAGACAGAGATGGCAAGAAGAGAAATAGAAGAGTTGGAAATAGAACAGGAGGCAAAAACCCCCTAGGCTGTGTTCATTCATGACAGGTTCAAACCTGGGTTGTAGAGATTGTCACGCAGCAGCTCTAATGCCCACAGACCCCAGACAACCCAAGCCTTCACCATATGTGTGTAGTATTTGCCCCAGGAAATGTATTGTGCATCAAAAGTTCCCTTCATTTATAAGACAAAATCTCTCAAGGAGAAGAAATGATGCCACATGTGATACCTGACTAAATAAATAAATATGCAAATAAATGGGAATGATCTAGGAATACTTGAAACAATAAAAATAAATAAAGACAAAAACCACAAGAAGACCTGATGACAGCAGAAACATAGAAACCATCTGCTGAGAAACAGAGGGCTGCTTCAAAAATTCCCTAACACTTCAGGGTCCAGGGACATTAAGATTTCCGGAGAAAGAAAACAAACACATACGTATTGAAGCTTACACTAGAAAAAGGAGGGAAGATCTGGGCCATGATAATTACAATAAGGATGCTAATAGAAACACGATTAGAAATGCTACTGGAAGGTTCTATTATTTATAATTGTATTGAATCCTGCTCCAACTATATGGCCAATTATTTCAGAAAAACTAGGCTGTTATAAATGTGGTAATTCTGAAAGAAGGTCAAATACATAGGTCGAACATTCTAAAAATGACAGATATATAAATCTATATGTATATATATACATGTATGTATATCTTTATTATAAACTCTGAGTGATACTGGCATGGAAATGAGGAGACAGAATATGGCTTGTGTCAGAAAGACTTACAAACTGAGGCTCCAGTAGCCTAGGTGAAATCGCCAACACAACAAGCCAGAGCTCAGCAGTGCTCTGGTAACTCTCTTTGTCTATCTGGGCCTGTCAGTAAAATAAGAATCTAAGTAAAATATTAATGAGTGAAGACAGAGTGTGTGAGAGCATGTGAGAGTTAGAGATAGAGAAGGCGAGAAGAGAAATAGATGAGTTGGAAAGAGACCAGAATTCAAAAACCTCCTACACTGTGTTCATTGATGACAGGTTCAAACCTGGCTTGTAGAGATTGTAAGGCAGCAGCTCTCATGCCCACAGACCCCAGACAGCCCCAGCCTTCACCATAGGCTCTACTACCAACCTGACAGTAATGTGTGTGTGTGTGTGTGTGTGTCTGTCTGTTTGTGTGTGTCTGTGTGTGCTCAGAGATCACCTGTAGTAGTCTCAGAGCATGGGTGGCAAGGGAGCCAGCCTCTCCTGCAACTTATGTACAGAGAACCTATCTGGTCAGGGCAAGCCAGCTAGCCCAGATTGTGGCTAAGCAAGAATGCATATGCAAAGGGACTCTCATGTCTCACTCTCCTGAGTTCCGAATCAATGCCATGCCTCACTATGATCCAAACACTGCCAATGGGGGAAGCTGGGGCACCCCTCAGAATTCAGGGGCTTGAGCCTGTCCAGTCACGTTTGGCTGCCTACTCAGCCTCCAGGCTCTCAGTCCACTGCTCAGGGCAGCAGATTACAAGCCCAGAAAGTACCCAGAAAAGGCTGTGTTTCCACTTAGATGGGAAGTGTGTTGAACCAAACAATAGTGGATGAACCCGGCCCCTTACACCTACCCTTTGGGTCCGGCTAAGGCAATTCCTCCTGTGGCTTCACATCCCTGATCATGGTGTCCTGGTGTCCACACATCACCCTCAGAGAGATTCCCAGAAGTAGGCTTGCATGAGTGTCCCATACAATGTCGCTCTGCTTGCAGGAAGCACAAACTCCCCGGACCCTTGCTATGGACAGACAAAGAAAGATGGATGCCTCCATTGGCCAAATTAGGGGCTTCCAGTCAAGATCACAGTCCTGCCCCTCACCTGAGGGCCTGGCTGCTGATAATCAAGGCAATTGGAAACACCTTTTACACTTGGGCCCTGAGGACATACTCAGGAATCCCTCCAGGAGCTAGCAGGCTGGAAGACCTCCTGACCCCTGGATAGCTGTGCTCCTAGTTGGGCGGCCCTTCTGGCCAGTGGTGAAAATATTCCCTAGATACAAGAAAGAACTTCAGGTTTCAAAGGGATTTGAAACACCATGAGGCACTTGGAAAAGACATTTCACAGCCATCAAAACACCCTCTTTCTGAACACTGGAAGCTTCCGTTTTGCATGGGAAATCTGGACACTGGTGTGGCCATCAGTACCACAGATCCTTTCCATTTGGCTGAATAGAGGGAAAGCACAGTGTGTGTGCCAGGGGGATCGAGTTTCACTTCCCTTGACCGGGGCTCTCATGGAATAAGGACAAGGATGCTGTGCAGGAAGGTGAGGAGGGTTGCATTGAGGCTGAGTGTCAGTCTCAGGGCCCTGGAGAATGGCAGTCAAGCACAGAGGGCCTGGACAGCTTCAGCTGGAGATGGACATATGCCTGGAACCTGCAGCAGCAACGCTGTCTCCGCAGTTCCCCTCTGTACTACACCATGTGCAGGAGACTAAATAATCCAAAGGGCAAAGAAAGGAAAATTTCAACACCAGGAAGGCTGAGTTCACGATGCATGCACTGACTTCCAGTAAGGGCCCAGTGAAGAAGGCACGTAGAGACAGTCAGAGAGACAGAATGACAGAGACAGACAAGGACTGAAATTCTGGCCCTGTGTTGACCAGTGCCAGAGCACTGAAGACAAACCTTCCATGCCCATGCATACTTCTTACAAGTGGCATTGCTATTTTATGTTTGTGAGGAAAGGTAACACTTATAACATCTAGGTCTTAGCCACTCTGAGAAGCAACCCTTGGCCGGCAGCCCACTCTCCCAAACTGCCCTCGCCTCTCCAAATTCGAAGTAGTCATAGTGATGCTCCAGCAAAGATGCAGGCTGGCGTATTGCATCTCCCTGGTCCAGCCTCAGCCTGTCCTGTGTGCAGGGAACTGCACTATGTCTATTTCTTCTTTGATTTACAGTTTTGGGATAAGACTCGGTGGACAAAAAGAGCAAGAGGGAAGTAGATGATTTGGCAGTGGTAGTTTGTGCTGAGAGAGATTTGTAGAGTGATATACGATATGGCTCTGTGAGATGTCTCTCATGACTGTGGCTCAGAAGGGCCAGGTGTATCCACATTGCTACCCTAAACCAGAGCTGTGCAGGTCTCTAGCTAAAAAATATTTTCAGACCTCTACATGTTACATACATATATATATAGAGAGAGAGAGATAGAGAGAGAGAGAGAAAGAGAGAGAGAGACACTGATATAGTCATTTTCTACAATGGATTCGATGTGACATTCACACAATTGGTTGCTAAAACCTGGCGAGAAACTTTGCATCAGGAAAAGAATTGTCCAAAGGAATAAAATCTCCAAATCATTAGCTATATGCAGCTCCAACGGGACCGAGCGAAAAAGGCTCGAGAAGGAACTCATCCAGGAGACTCTCCACATGGACAGGCACCACAGGTTTCCTAGTCTGGCAACACAAACAGGGCAGCTGCTAGTTCCCAGTGCAAGTCTCAGGGCAAAAACCTCTCCCTCTTCAGTGTCTTTACATCTGAAAAGAAGAAAAGTGACCAAGGGCCAAGGAGAGCTGCCCTGGTGTCAATATTGAGCTGTAAATCAGAATGTGCCAAGTGTTTTGCACAAAATCACCTGTGCCACAGTGATTCTGTTGTTCTCTCTCTCTCTCCCTCCCTCAGACACACACACACACACACACACACACACACACACACACAAATCCACAGAGGCACAGGCACAAACGGAGTTATACACATGCACACTGGACAGCTTCTGCAAGGCAGGGCCCTGGGCTGAACACTGCATCGCATTTCCTGGAAGCACGCCCAGCCTTTTAAGGCCAGCTCTGAGCTCCCATTGGCGGGATTCCTTCAGAAGACCCGCCCACAGGGCGCCAGCCAGGCTCTGATAGGCCAGAGGCCTAGGCCACGCCCAGAACCCCACCAGCAATCTCATTGGCCAGTGTGCTTGGACACGCCCAGGAGGGTCCGGGCCCCTAGTCAGTGATTGGCCAGCGGCCTTGAGCACCGCCCACACGGCCCTGCAGCACGCTGATTGGGCAGCCTCCGGAAGGCCCGCCCACCAGCCACTTCCGCTCGACTCTGATTGGCCTGGTGTCCCAGGGACACGCCCCCAGCCAGCCTTCTCTTGGCTCCCATTGGCGGGCTGCTGTCTGAGGGGCGCCCTCTGATAGGCCAGTTCCTAAGGCACGCCCAGGAAGGTCACCGCCCTTGCCCCATGATTGGCCAGCCTCCTGGGCTCCGCCCACGAGGCCCGCCCCAGGCGCTCATTGGACAGCCTCCCGAGGGCCCGCCCCCCAGGCACTTCCGCTGGACCCTGATTGGCTGACCTCCAGGGGTACGCCCACCCAGAGCCAGCACCCAGGCTCTCATTGGTGGGCTGCTCTCTGAGGCCCGCCCACGCAACTCCTCCTCTGTTCTCATTGGCCAGCTCTTGCTTCATGCCCCTGAGGGTGACGTTCCTCCTCTCTGATTGGCCAGCTGTCTCTATGAATACCCACTGGGCCCTCCCCTCAGGCTCATTGGGCACGGGCTCTGAGGCCCGCCCCCGGGGACTTTCTGCCATCCTCTGAAGGCCCTGTTTCTGCAAACACGACCCCCACAGCTCCTGTCTGGGCCCGTCCTTAGGACACTGCCTGCCTGCGCTAGGCTGGCCATGCTCTTGGGGCACACCCAGAAACACTGTCGCCACTCTCCTAGCCCAGTGCCTCAGGGCACTTGCCCCATGGAGCCTTAGTCCCGCCCTGGTGCTGCCCTCTTGTGGACACCCAGCAGAATGCAGCTGAGCACAGGGATTCACAAGCTCCCAGTAGAGTCATCCCAGGCAAAGAGAGAAACCCCTTCCACTTGCAAAGCCAAATGGGGGATCCCCCCACCCACAGGAAAGAACAGATGTCTAGGGCACTCTACGTCAATTTCAACCCTGCTGTCCACGGGCCACAATTCCTAGAGTTCTCCTCATTCCACAGAATCACTACACTCAACTATGGTCTTTGCCGCCACCTTGTGGACATACAGCAGAATGCAGCTGAGCTCCCCATGCCACTCCTCTTTGAGTCTACCCAGAAAATTACACACAGCATGGGAATAGCAAAGGAAAGAACCCATCTGAGGACCACCTGGGAGAATGCACAACAGAGTCCACAATCCAATGTGCCAATTCATACTTGAAAAACCACTTGTGCAGTGGAAACTTCCTTTGTCATAACACAACCCAGTTCCTAAGTCCCTGTGTCAGGAATAAAGAAACAACAGCGGTAATCTTAACTGAAACACACTTATGCACACTTACACACACACAAACACACACACACACACACACACACACCTTCCCACAGAGACGTACACACTTGTCCCGAAAATAACTTGGATTGGAGTTGCTGTTTTGCACCCTAGCAAAAGGTCAAAGTTTCATGGGTGGAAGGGAGAAGTGTTAAGTTTCTGGCATATGAAGGTGAGAAATGCCTAGAGCAGATCGACAGTTACATGGACAACGAAGGGAGCATGGGTTGGAGGAACAGCTGGTGGAGCTGCCAGGGAACTATGTGGAATCCCAGGACCCTGTTTTGAGCCCCTGGTCACACTTACCCAGCTAGGGAAAAGCTGGGCTAGTGACAAATCAGAGCTGCAGATGTCTCTCTGTCTCTCTTCCTGCTTGGGCCCTGCTCTCTCAATTTATGACTGTTTGCTTCTCCTCAATAAGAAAGTTACAAAGGATGTACAGAAATACAGGGGTAGTGGGAAAAATTACCCCCCCGTGCCCACTATTATATGGAACTGTTGACTGTAAACCATTCATCCCCCAAGAAAGAACAGAATAAATATTTGTGAGGTTAAAAACATTGTAGGTTAAATAGTGAACATTCTCTAGCGCCATGCAATACTAATCCATTGTGCATTGGATGTCACTGTCAAAAACAGTGCAGTAGCAGTTGTAGTAGTGTGTAGTATCTGCAAAAGGAAATGTATTGTGTGTCAAAAGTTCCCTTCAATTATAAGAGAAAATCTATCAGGCAGAAGAAATGACCCCTCATGTGATATCGGACGAAATAAATAAATAAGTAAATATGCAAATAAATGGGAATGATCTAAGAGGATTTGAAAAAAATAAAAAATAAAAACAAACACCACAGGAAGACCTGATGACAGCAGAAATATAGAAAACGTCTGCTGAGAAATAGAGGGCTGCTTCAAAAATTCCCTGACACACAGGGTCCAGGCAAATTACGAATTCCGAGAATGAAAAGAAACGCATACGATTTGAAGCTTACACTAGAAAATGGAGGCAAGTTCTGTGCTATGATAATTACAATAAGGATACTGATAGAAAGGCTATTGGAAATGCTCCTGGAAAGTTTATAATTTATAATTGTAGTGAATCCTGCTCCAACTATGTGACCAATTATTTATGAATAAGGAGGCTATTATAAATGCGGTGATTCTGCATTCAGATCAAATAAAAAGGTCAACAATTCTAAAAATGTCTGATATATATATATGTATGTATATGTACATATATGTATGTGTATCTTTATTATCAACTATGAGGGATACTGGCATGGCTATGAGGAGACAGAGTATGGCTTGTGCCAGAGAGACTTACAAAGCTGAGGCTCCAGAAACCTAGGTGAAATCGCCAACAAAACAATCCAGAGCTCAGCTGGGCCCTGGTGACTCGCTTTGTATATCTGGGCCTGTCAGTCAAATAATATATAAGTAAAATATTAATGAGTGCAGACAGAGTGAGTGAGAGCCTGTGAGAGTCAGAGACAGAGAAGGCAAGAAGAGAAATAGAAGAGTTGGAAAGAGACCAGAAGTCCAAAAGCTCCCACTCTGTGTTCATACATGACAGGTTCAAACCTGGGTTGTCGAGATTGTAGGGCAGCAGTCTCCTGTCCACAGACCCAGGACAACCCCAGCCTTCACCATATGTGTGTAGTATTTATGACAGGATATGTATTGTGAGTGTAAACTTCCCTTCAATTATAAGAGAAAAATCTATCAAGCAGAAGAATGGACCCCTCATGTAATATAGAACCAAATAAATAAATAAATAAATAAATATGCAAGTAAATGGGGGTTATCTAGGAGGATTTGAAACAAATGAAAAATAAAAACAAAAAGCACAAGAAGACCTGATGACAGCAGAAACATAGAAACCATCTGCTGAGAATCAAGGGCTGCTTCAAAAGTTCCGAGACCCTTCAGAGTCCAGGGAAATTAAGATTTCGGGAGAATGAAAAGAAACTCATATGTATTGAAGCTTACACTAGAGAAAGGAGGCAAGTTCTGTACTATGATAATTAAAATAAGGATGCTGATAGAAATGCTATTAGAAATGCTACTGGAAGGTTCTATTATTTATAATTGTATTGAATCCTGCTCCAACTATGTGGCCAATTAGTAGGGAAAAAGGAACCTGTTGTAAATGTGTGAATTCTGATTAAGATCAATTACATAGGTTGACAATTCTAAAAATGACAGAGATATATATGTATATTTATATATGTATATGGATGTATATCTTTATTATAAAGTCTGAGAGATACTGCCATGGATATGAGGAGACAGAATATGGCTTAAGTCAGAGAGACTTACCAATCAGAGGCTCCAGTAGCCTAGGTGAAATCACAAACAAAACCAGCCAGAGCTCAGCAGTGCTCTGGCCACTCTCTTTGTATATCTGGGCCTGTCAATAAAATAAGGATATAAGTAAAATATTCCTGAGTTCAGACAGAGTGAGAGAGAGCCTGTGAGAGTCAGAGACAGAGATGGCAAGAAGAGAAATAGAAGAGTTGGAAATAGAACAGAAGTCAAAAACCCCCTAGGCTGTGTTCATTCATGACAGGTTCAAACCTGGGTTGTAGAGATTGTCACGCAGCAGCTCTAATGCCCACAGACCCCAGACAACCCAAGCCTTCACCATATGTGTGTAGTATTTGCCCCAGGAAATGTATTGTGCATCAAAAGTTCCCTTCATTTATAAGACAAAATCTCTCAAGGAGAAGAAATGATGCCACATGTGATACCTGACTAAATAAATAAATATGCAAATAAATGGGAATGATCTAGGAATACTTGAAACAATAAAAATAAATAAAGACAAAAACCACAAGAAGACCTGATGACAGCAGAAACATAGAAACCATCTGCTGAGAAACAGAGGGCTGCTTCAAAAATTCCCTAACACTTCAGGGTCCAGGGACATTAAGATTTCCGGAGAAAGAAAACAAACACATACGTATTGAAGCTTACACTAGAAAAAGGAGGGAAGATCTGGGCCATGATAATTACAATAAGGATGCTAATAGAAACACGATTAGAAATGCTACTGGAAGGTTCTATTATTTATAATTGTATTGAATCCTGCTCCAACTATATGGCCAATTATTTCAGAAAAACTAGGCTGTTATAAATGTGGTAATTCTGAAAGAAGGTCAAATACATAGGTCGAACATTCTAAAAATGACAGATATATAAATCTATATGTACATATATACATGTATGTATATCTTTATTATAAACTCTGAGTGATACTGGCATGGAAATGAGGAGACAGAATATGGCTTGTGTCAGAAAGACTTACAAACTGAGGCTCCAGTAGCCTAGGTGAAATCGCCAACACAACAAGCCAGAGCTCAGCAGTGCTCTGGTAACTCTCTTTGTCTATCTGGGCCTGTCAGTAAAATAAGAATCTAAGTAAAATATTAATGAGTGAAGACAGAGTGTGTGAGAGCATGTGAGAGTTAGAGATAGAGAAGGCGAGAAGAGAAATAGATGAGTTGGAAAGAGACCAGAATTCAAAAACCTCCTACACTGTGTTCATTGATGACAGGTTCAAACCTGGCTTGTAGAGATTGTAAGGCAGCAGCTCTCATGCCCACAGACCCCAGACAGCCCCAGCCTTCACCATAGGCTCTACTACCAACCTGACAGTAATGTGTGTGTGTGTGTGTGTGTCTGTCTGTTTGTGTGTGTCTGTGTGTGCTCAGAGATCACCTGTAGTAGTCTCAGAGCATGGGTGGCAAGGGAGCCAGCCTCTCCTGCAACTTATGTACAGAGAACCTATCTGGTCAGGGCAAGCCAGCTAGCCCAGATTGTGGCTAAGCAAGAATGCATATGCAAAGGGACTCTCATGTCTCACTCTCCTGAGTTCCGAATCAATGCCATGCCTCACTATGATCCAAACACTGCCAATGGGGGAAGCTGGGGCACCCCTCAGAATTCAGGGGCTTGAGCCTGTCCAGTCACGTTTGGCTGCCTACTCAGCCTCCAGGCTCTCAGTCCACTGCTCAGGGCAGCAGATTACAAGCCCAGAAAGTACCCAGAAAAGGCTGTGTTTCCACTTAGATGGGAAGTGTGTTGAACCAAACAATAGTGGATGAACCCGGCCCCTTACACCTACCCTTTGGGTCCGGCTAAGGCAATTCCTCCTGTGGCTTCACATCCCTGATCATGGTGTCCTGGTGTCCACACATCACCCTCAGAGAGATTCCCAGAAGTAGGCTTGCATGAGTGTCCCATACAATGTCGCTCTGCTTGCAGGAAGCACAAACTCCCCGGGCCCTTGCTATGGACAGACAAAGAAAGATGGATGCCTCCATTGGCCAAATTAGGGGCTTCCAGTCAAGATCACAGTCCTGCCCCTCACCTGAGGGCCTGGCTGCTGATAATCAAGGCAATTGGAAACACCTTTTACACTTGGGCCCTGAGGACATACTCAGGAATCCCTCCAGGAGCTAGCAGGCTGGAAGACCTCCTGACCCCTGGATAGCTGTGCTCCTAGTTGGGCGGCCCTTCTGGCCAGTGGTGAAAATATTCCCTAGATACAAGAAAGAACTTCAGGTTTCAAAGGGATTTGAAACACCATGAGGCACTTGGAAAAGACATTTCACAGCCATCAAAACACCCTCTTTCTGAACACTGGAAGCTTCCGTTTTGCATGGGAAATCTGGACACTGGTGTGGCCATCAGTACCACAGATCCTTTCCATTTGGCTGAATAGAGGGAAAGCACAGTGTGTGTGCCAGGGGGATCGAGTTTCACTTCCCTTGACCGGGGCTCTCATGGAATAAGGACAAGGATGCTGTGCAGGAAGGTGAGGAGGGTTGCATTGAGGCTGAGTGTCAGTCTCAGGGCCCTGGAGAATGGCAGTCAAGCACAGAGGGCCTGGACAGCTTCAGCTGGAGATGGACATATGCCTGGAACCTGCAGCAGCAACGCTGTCTCCGCAGTTCCCCTCTGTACTACACCATGTGCAGGAGACTAAATAATCCAAAGGGCAAAGAAAGGAAAATTTCAACACCAGGAAGGCTGAGTTCACGATGCATGCACTGACTTCCAGTAAGGGCCCAGTGAAGAAGGCACGTAGAGACAGTCAGAGAGACAGAATGACAGAGACAGACAAGGACTGAAATTCTGGCCCTGTGTTGACCAGTGCCAGAGCACTGAAGACAAACCTTCCATGCCCATGCATACTTCTTACAAGTGGCATTGCTATTTTATGTTTGTGAGGAAAGGTAACACTTATAACATCTAGGTCTTAGCCACTCTGAGAAGCAACCCTTGGCCGGCAGCCCACTCTCCCAAACTGCCCTCGCCTCTCCAAATTCGAAGTAGTCATAGTGATGCTCCAGCAAAGATGCAGGCTGGCGTATTGCATCTCCCTGGTCCAGCCTCAGCCTGTCCTGTGTGCAGGGAACTGCACTATGTCTATTTCTTCTTTGATTTACAGTTTTGGGATAAGACTCGGTGGACAAAAAGAGCAAGAGGGAAGTAGATGATTTGGCAGTGGTAGTTTGTGCTGAGAGAGATTTGTAGAGTGATATACGATATGGCTCTGTGAGATGTCTCTCATGACTGTGGCTCAGAAGGGCCAGGTGTATCCACATTGCTACCCTAAACCAGAGCTGTGCAGGTCTCTAGCTAAAAAATATTTTCAGACCTCTACATGTTACATACATATATATATATAGAGAGAGAGAGAGAGAGAGAGAGAGAAAGAGAGAGAGAGACACTGATGTAGTCATTTTCTACAATGGATTCGATGTGACATTCACACAATTGGTTGCTAAAACCTGGAGAGAAACTTTGCATCAGGAAAAGAATTGTCCAAAGGAATAAAATCTCCAAATCATTAGCTATATGCAGCTCCAACGGGACCGAGCGAAAAAGGCTCGAGAAGGAACTCATCCAGGAGACTCTCCACATGGACAGGCACCACAGGTTTCCTAGTCTGGCAACACAAACAGGGCAGCTGCTAGTTCCCAGTGCAAGTCTCAGGGCAAAAACCTCTCCCTCTTCAGTGTCTTTACATCTGAAAAGAAGAAAAGTGACCAAGGGCCAAGGAGAGCTGCCCTGGTGTCAATATTGAGCTGTAAATCAGAATGTGCCAAGTGTTTTGCACAAAATCACCTGTGCCACAGTGATTCTGTTGTTCTCTCTCTCTCTACCTCCCTCAGACACACACACACACACACACACACACACACAAATCCACAGAGGCACAGGCACAAACGGAGTTATACACATGCACACTGGACAGCTTCTGCAAGGCAGGGGCTTGGGCTGAACACTGCATCGCATTTCCTGGAAGCACGCCCAGCCTTTTAAGGCCAGCTCTGAGCTCCCATTGGCGGGATTCCTTCAGAAGACCCGCCCACAGGGCCCCAGCCAGGCTCTGATAGGCCAGAGGCCTAGGCCACGCCCAGAACCCCACCAGCAATCTCATTGGCCAGTGTGCTTGGACACGCCCAGGAGGGTCCGGGCCCCTAGTCAGTGATTGGCCAGCGGCCTTGAGCACCGCCCACACGGCCCTGCAGCACGCTGATTGGGCAGCCTCCGGAAGGCCCGCCCACCAGCCACTTCCGCTCGACTCTGATTGGCCTGGTGTCCCAGGGACACGCCCCCAGCCAGCCTTCTCTTGGCTCCCATTGGCGGGCTGCTGTCTGAGGGGCGCCCTCTGATAGGCCAGTTCCTAAGGCACGCCCAGGAAGGTCACCGCCCTTGCCCCATGATTGGCCAGCCTCCTGGGCTCCGCCCACGAGGCCCGCCCCAGGCGCTCATTGGACAGCCTCCCGAGGGCCCGCCCCCCAGGCACTTCCGCTGGACCCTGATTGGCTGACCTCCAGGGGTACGCCCACCCAGAGCCAGCACCCAGGCTCTCATTGGTGGGCTGCTCTCTGAGGCCCGCCCACGCAACTCCTCCTCTGTTCTCATTGGCCAGGTCTTGCTTCACGCCCCTGAGGGTGACGTTCCTCCTCTCTGATTGGCCAGCTGTCTCTATGAATATCCACTGGGCCCTCCCCTCAGGCTCATTGGGCACGGGCTCTGAGGCCCGCCCCCGGGGACTTTCTGCCATCCTCTGAAGGCCCTGTTTCTGCAAACACGACCCCCACAGCTCCTGTCTGGGCCCGTCCTTAGGACACTGCCTGCCTGCGCTAGGCTGGCCATGCTCTTGGGGCACACCCAGAAACACTGTGGCCACTCTCCTAGCCCAGTGCCTCAGGGCACTTGCCCCATGGAGCCTTAGTCCCGCCCTGGTGCTGCCCTCTTGTGGACACCCAGCAGAATGCAGCTGAGCACAGGGATTCACAAGCTCCCAGTAGAGTCATCCCAGGCAAAGAGAGAAACCCCTTCCACTTGCAAAGCCAAATGGGGGATCCCCCCACCCACAGGAAAGAACAGATGTCTAGGGCACTCTACGTCAATTTCAACCCTGCTGTCCACGGGCCACAATTCCTAGAGTTCTCCTCATTCCACAGAATCACTACACTCAACTATGGTCTTTGCCGCCACCTTGTGGACATACAGCAGAATGCAGCTGAGCTCCCCATGCCACTCCTCTTTGAGTCTACCCAGAAAATTACACACAGCATGGGAATAGCAAAGGAAAGAACCCATCTGAAGACCACCTGGGAGAATGCACAACAGAGTCCACAATCCAATGTGCCAATTCATACTTGAAAAACCACTTGTGCAGTGGAAACTTCCTTTGTCATAACACAACCCAGTTCCTAAGTCCCTGTGTCAGGAATAAAGAAACAACAGCGGTAATCTTAACTGAAACACACTTATGCACACTTACACACACACAAACACACACACACACACACACACACACCTTCCCACAGAGACGTACACACTTGTCCCGAAAATAACTTGGATTGGAGTTGCTGTTTTGCACCCTAGCAAAAGGTCAAAGTTTCATGGGTGGAAGGGAGAAGTGTTAAGTTTCTGGCATATGAAGGTGAGAAATGTCTAGAGCAGATCGACAGTTACATGGACAACGAAGGGAGCATGGGTTGGAGGAACAGCTGGTGGAGCTGCCAGGGAACTATGTGGAATCCCAGGACCCTGTTTTGAGCCCCTGGTCACACTTACCCAGCTAGGGAAAAGCTGGGCTAGTGACAAATCAGAGCTGCAGATGTCTCTCTGTCTCTCTTCCTGCTTGGGCCCTGCTCTCTCAATTTATGACTGTTTGCTTCTCCTCAATAAGAAAGTTACAAAGGATGTACAGAAATACAGGGGTAGTGGGAAAAATTACCCCCCCGTGCCCACTATTATATGGAACTGTTGACTGTAAACCATTCATCCCCCAAGAAAGAACAGAATAAATATTTGTGAGGTTAAAAACATTGTAGGTTAAATAGTGAACATTCTCTAGAGCCATGCAATACTAATCCATTGTGCATTGGATGTCACTGTCAAAAACAGTGCAGTAGCAGTTGTAGTAGTGTGTAGTATCTGCAAAAGGAAATGTATTGTGTGTCAAAAGTTCCCTTCAATTATAAGAGAAAATCTCTCAGGCAGAAGAAATGACCCCTCATGTGATATCGGACGAAATAAATAAATAAGTAAATATGCAAATAAATGGGAATGATCTAAGAGGATTTGAAAAAAATAAAAAATAAAAACAAACACCACAGGAAGACCTGATGACAGCAGAAATATAGAAAACGTCTGCTGAGAAATAGAGGGCTGCTTCAAAAATTCCCTGACACACAGGGTCCAGGCAAATTACGAATTCTCAGAATGAAAAGAAACGCATACGATTTGAAGCTTACACTAGAAAATGGAGGCAAGTTCTGTGCTATGATAATTACAATAAGGATACTGATAGAAAGGCTATTGGAAATGCTCCTGGAAAGTTTATAATTTATAATTGTAGTGAATCCTGCTCCAACTATGTGACCAATTATTTATGAATAAGGAGGCTATTATAAATGCGGTGATTCTGCATTCAGATCAAATAAAAAGGTCAACAATTCTAAAAATGTCTGATATATATATATATATATATGTATATGTACATATATGTATGTGTATCTTTATTATCAACTATGAGGGATACTGGCATGGCTATGAGGAGACAGAGTATGGCTTGTGCCAGAGAGACTTACAAAGCTGAGGTTCCAGAAACCTAGGTGAAATCGCCAACAACACAATCCAGAGCTCAGCCGGGGCCTGGTGACTCGCTTTGTATATCTGGGCCTGTCAGTCAAATAATATAAAAGTAAAATATTAATGAGTGCAGACAGAGTGAGTGAGAGCCTGTGAGAGTCAGAGACAGAGAAGGCAAGAAGAGAAATAGAAGAGTTGGAAAGAGACCAGAAGTCCAAAAGCTCCCACTCTGTGTTCATACATGACAGGTTCAAACCTGGGTTGTCGAGATTGTAAGGCATCAGTCTCCTGTCCACAGACCCCAGACAACCCCAGCCTTCACCATATGTGTGTAGTATTTACGACAGGATATGTATTGTGAGTGTAAACTTCCCTTCAATTATAAGAGAAAAATCTATCAAGCAGAAGAATGGACCCCTCATGTAATATAGAACCAAATAAATAAATAAATAAATAAATAAATATGCAAGTAAATGGGGGTTATCTAGGAGGATTTGAAACAAATGAAAAATAAAAACAAAAAGCACAAGAAGACCTGATGACAGCAGAAACATAGAAACCATCTGCTGAGAATCAAGGGCTGCTTCAAAAGTTCCGAGACCCTTCAGAGTCCAGGGAAATTAAGATTTCGGGAGAATGAAAAGAAACTCATATGTATTGAAGCTTACACTAGAGAAAGGAGGCAAGTTCTGTACTATGATAATTAAAATAAGGATGCTGATAGAAATGCTATTAGAAATGCTACTGGAAGGTTCTATTATTTATAATTGTATTGAATCCTGCTCCAACTATGTGGCCAATTAGTAGGGAAAAAGGAACCTGTTGTAAATGTGTGAATTCTGATTAAGATCAATTACATAGGTTGACAATTCTAAAAATGACAGAGATATATATGTATATGGATGTATATCTTTATTATAAAGTCTGAGAGATACTGCCATGGATATGAGGAGACAGAATATGGCTTAAGTCAGAGAGACTTACCAATCAGAGGCTCCAGTAGCCTAGGTGAAATCACAAACAAAACCAGCCAGAGCTCAGCAGTGCTCTGGCCACTCTCTTTGTATATCTGGGCCTGTCAATAAAATAAGGATATAAGTAAAATATTCCTGAGTTCAGACAGAGTGAGAGAGAGCCTGTGAGAGTCAGAGACAGAGATGGCGAGAAGAGAAATAGAAGAGTTGGAAATAGACCAGAAGTCAAAAACCCCCTAGGCTGTGTTCATTCATGACAGGTTCAAACCTGGGTTGTAGAGATTGTCACGCAGCAGCTCTAATGCCCACAGACCCCAGACAACCCAAGCCTTCACCATATGTGTGTAGTATTTGCCCCAGGAAATGTATTGTGCATCAAAAGTTCCCTTCAGTTATAAGAGAAAATCTCTCAAGCAGAAGAAATGATGCCACATGTGATACCTGACTAAATAAATAAATATGCAAATAAATGGGGATGATCTAGGAGGACTTGAAACAATAAAAATAAATAAAGACAAAAACCACAAGAAGACCTGATGACAGCAGAAACATAGAAACCATCTGCTGAGAAACAGAGGGCTGCTTCAAAAATTCCCTAACACTTCAGTGTCCAGGGACATTAAGATTTCCGGAGAAAGAAAACAAACACATACGTATTGAAGCTTACACTAGAAAAAGGAGGGAAGATCTGGGCCATGATAATTACAATAAGGATGCTAATAGAAACACGATTAGAAATGCTACTGGAAGGTTCTATTATTTATAATTGTATTGAATCCTGCTCCAACTATATGGCCAATTATTTCAGAAAAACTAGGCTGTTATAAATGTGGTAATTCTGAAAGAAGGTCAAATACATAGGTCGAACATTCTAAAAATGACAGATATATAAATCTATATGTACATATATACATGTATGTATATCTTTATTATAAAGTCTGAGTGATACTGGCATGGAAATGAGGAGACAGAATATGGCTTGTGTCAGAAAGACTTACAAACTGAGGCTCCAGTAGCCTAGGTGAAATCGCCAACACAACAAGCCAGAGCTCAGCAGTGCTCTGGTAACTCTCTTTGTCTATCTGGGCCTGTCAGTAAAATAAGAATCTAAGTAAAATATTAATGAGTGAAGACAGAGTGTGTGAGAGTTAGAGATAGAGAAGGCGAGAAGAGAAATAGATGAGTTGGAAAGAGACCAGAATTCAAAAACCTCCTACACTGTGTTCATTGATGACAGGTTCAAACCTGGCTTGTAGAGATTGTAAGGCAGCAGCTCTCATGCCCACAGACCCCAGACAGCCCCAGCCTTCACCATAGGCTCTACTACCAACCTGACAGTAATGTGTGTGTGTGTGTGTGTGTGTGTGTGTGTGTGTGTCTGTCTGTCTGTTTGTGTGTGTCTGTGTGTGCTCAGAGATCACCTGTAGTAGTCTCAGAGCATGGGTGGCAAGGGAGCCAGCCTCTCCTGCAACTTATGTACAGAGAACCTATCTGGTCAGGGCAAGCCAGCTAGCCCAGATTGTGGCTAAGCAAGAATGCATATGCAAAGGGACTCTCATGTCTCACTCTCCTGAGTTCCGAATCAATGCCATGCCTCACTATGATCCAAACACTGCCAATGGGGGAAGCTGGGGCACCCCTCAGAATTCAGGGGCTTGAGCCTGTCCAGTCACGTTTGGCTGCCTACTCAGCCTCCAGGCTCTCAGTCCACTGCTCAGGGCAGCAGATTACAAGCCCAGAAAGTACCCAGAAAGGGCTGTGTTTCCACATAGATGGGAAGTGTGTTGAACCAAACAATAGTGGATGAACCCGGCCCCTTACACCTACCCTTTGGGTCCGGCTAAGGCAATTGCTCCTGTGGCCTCACATCCCTGCTCATGCTTCCTGGTGTCCACACATCACACTCAGAGAGATTCCCAGAAGTAGGCTTGCATGAGTGTCCCATACAATGTCGCTCTGTTTGCAGGAAGCACAAACTCCCCGGGCCCTTGCTATGGACAGACAAAAAAAGATGGATGCCTCCATTGGCCAAATTAGGGGCTTCCAGTCAAGATCACAGCCCCGCCCCTCACCTGAGGGCCTGGCTGCTGCTAATCAAGGCAATTGGAAACACCTTTTACACTTGGGCCCTGAGGACATACTCAGGAATCCCTCCAGGAGCTAGCAGGCTGGAAGACCTCCTGACCCCTGGATAGCTGTGCTCCTAGTTGGGCTGCCCTTCTGGCCAGTGGTGAAAATATTCCCTAGATACAAGAAAGAACTTCAGGTTTCAAAGGGATTTGAAACACCATGAGGCACTTAGAAAAGACATTTCACAGTCATCAAAACACCCTCTTTCTGAACACTGGAAGCTTCCGTTTTGCATGGGAAATCTGGACACTGGTGTGGCCATCAGTACCACAGATCCTTTCCATTTGGCTTAATAGAGGGAAAGCACAGTGTGTGTGCCAGGGGGATCGAGTTTCACTTCCCTTGACCGGGGCTCTCATGGAATAAGGACAAGGATGCTGTGCAGGAAGGTGAGGAGGGCTGCATTGAGGCTGAGTGTCAGCCTCAGGGCCCTGGAGAATGGCAGTCAAGCACAGAGGGCCTGGACAGCTGCAGCTGGAGATGGACATATGCCTGGAACCTGCAGCAGCAACGCTGTCTCCGCAGTTCCCCTCTGTACTACACCATGTGCAGGAGACTAAATAATCCAAAGGGCAAAGAAAGGAAAATTTCAACACCAGGAAGGCTGAGTTCACGATGCATGCACTGACTTCCAGTAAGGGCCCAGTGAAGAAGGCACGTAGAGACAGTCAGAGAGACAGAATGACAGAGACAGACAAGGACTGAAATTCTGGCCCTGTGTTGATCAGTGCCAGAGCACTGAAGACAAACCCTCCATGCCCATGCATACTTCTTACAAGTGGCATTGCTATTTTATGTTTGTGAGGAAAGGTAACACTTAGAACATCTAGGTCTTAGCCACTCTGAGAAGCAACCCTTGGCCGGCAGCCCACTCTCCAAAACTGCCCTCGCCTCTCCAAATTCGAAGTAAGCATAGTGATGCTCCAGCCAAGATGCAGGCTGGCGTATTGCATCTCCCTGGTCCAGCCTCAGCCTGTCCTGTGTGCAGGGAACTGCACTATGTCTATTTCTTCTTTGATTTACAGTTTTGGGATAAGACTCGGTGGACAAAAAGAGCAAGAGGGAAGTAGATGATTTGGCAGTGGTAGTTTGTGCTGAGAGAGATTTGTAGAGTGATATACGATATGGCTCTGTGCGATGTCTCTCATGACTGTGGCTCAGAAGGGCCAGGTGTATCCACATTGCTACCCTAATCCAGAGCTGTGCAGGTCTCTAGCTAAAAAATATTTTCAGACCTCTACATGTTACATACATATATATATAGAGAGAGAGAGATAGAGAGAGAGAGAGAAAGAGAGAGAGAGACACTGATGTAGTCATTTTCTACAATGGATTCGATGTGACATTCACACAATTGGTTGCTAAAACCTGGCGAGAAACTTTGCATCAGGAAAAGAATTGTCCAAAGGAATAAAATCTCCAAATCATTAGCTATATGCAGCTCCAACGGGACCGAGCGAAAAAGGCTCGAGAAGGAACTCATCCAGGAGACTCTCCACATGGACAGGCACCACAGGTTTCCTAGTCTGGCAACACAAACAGGGCAGCTGCTAGTTCCCAGTGCAAGTCTCAGGGCAAAAACCTCTCCTTCTTCAGTGTCTTTACATCTGAAAAGAAGAAAAGTGACCAAGGGCCAAGGAGAGCTGCCCTGGTGTCAATATTGAGCTGTAAATCAGAATGTGCCAAGTGTTTTGCACAAAATCACCTGTGCCACAGTGATTCTGTTGTTCTCTCTCTCTCTCCCTCCCTCAGACACACACACACACACACACACACACACACACACACACAAATCCACAGAGGCACAGGCACAAATGGAGTTATACACATGCACACTGGACAGCTTCTGCAAGGCAGGGCCCTGGGCTGAACCCTGCTTCGCATTTCCTGGAAGCACGCCCAGCCTTTTAAGGCCAGCTCTGAGCTCCCATTGGCGGGATTCCTTCAGAAGGCCCGCCCACAGGGCGCCAGCCAGGCTCTGATAGGCCAGAGGCCTAGGCCACGCCCAGAACCCCACCAGCAATCTCATTGGCCAGTGTGCTTGGACACGCCCAGGAGGGTCCGGGCCCCTAGTCAGTGATTGGCCAGCGGCCTTGAGCACCGCCCACACGGCCCTGCAGCACGCTGATTGGGCAGCCTCCGGAAGGCCCGCCCACCAGCCACTTCCGCTCGACTCTGATTGGCCTGGTGTCCCAGGGACACGCCCCCAGCCAGCCTTCTCTTGGCTCCCATTGGCGGGCTGCTGTCTGAGGGGCGCCCTCTGATAAGCCAGTTCCTAAGGCACGCCCAGGAAGGTCACCGCCCTTGCCCCATGATTGGCCAGCCTCCTGGGCTCCGCCCACGAGGCCCGCCCCAGGCGCTCATTGGACAGCCTCCCGAGGGCCCGCCCCCCAGGCACTTCCGCTGGACCCTGATTGGCTGACCTCCAGGGGTAAGCCCACCCAGAGCCAGCACCCAGGCTCTC
This sequence comes from Erinaceus europaeus, assembly GCF_950295315.1. Classification (NCBI taxonomy): domain Eukaryota; kingdom Metazoa; phylum Chordata; class Mammalia; order Eulipotyphla; family Erinaceidae; genus Erinaceus; species Erinaceus europaeus. The sequence continues at coordinate 50,800 of NW_026647338.1, read as the reverse complement.
ATTGGTGGGCTGCTCTCTGAGGCCCGCCCACGCAACTCCTCCTCTGTTCTCATTGGCCAGTTCTTGCTTCACGCCCCTGAGGGTGACGTTCCTCCTCTCTGATAGGCCAGCTGTCTCTATGAATACCCACTGGGCCCTCCCCTCAGGCTCATTGGGCACGGGCTCTGAGGCCCGCCCCCGGGGACTTTCTGCCATCCTCTGAAGGCCCTGTTTCTGCAAACACGACCCCCACAGCTCCTGTCTGGGCCCGTCCTTAGGACACTGCCTGCCTGCGCTAGGCTGGCCATGCTCTTGGGGCACACCCAGAAACACTGTCGCCACTCTCCTAGCCCAGTGCCTCAGGGCACTTGCCCCATGGAGCCTTAGTCCCGCCCTGGTGCTGCCCTCTTGTGGACACCCAGCAGAATGCAGCTGAGCACAGGGATTCACAAGCTCCCAGTAGAGTCATCCCAGGCAAAGAGAGAAACCCCTTCCACTTGCAAAGCCAAATGGGGGATCCCCCCACCCCACAGGAAAGAACAGATGTCTAGGGCACTCTACGTCAATTTCAACCCTGCTGTCCACGGGCCACAATTCCTAGAGTTCTCCTCATTCCACAGAATCACTACACTCAACTATGGTCTTTGCCGCCACCTTGTGGACATACAGCAGAATGCAGCTGAGCTCCCCATGCCACTCCTCTTTGAGTCTACCCAGAAAATTACACACAGCATGGGAATAGCAAAGGAAAGAACCCATCTGAGGACCACCTGGGAGAATGCACAACAGAGTCCACAATCCAATGTGCCAATTCATACTTGAAAAACCACTTGTGCAGTGGAAACTTCCTTTGTCATAACACAACCCAGTTCCTAAGTCCCTGTGTCAGGAATAAAGAAACAACAGCGGTAATCTTAACTGAAACACACTTATGCACACTTACACACACACACACACACACACACACACACACCTTCCCACAGAGACGTACACACTTGTCCCGAAAATAACTTGAATTGGAGTTGCTGTTTTGCACCCTAGCAAAAGGTCAAAGTTTCATGGGTGGAAGGGAGAAGTGTTAAGTTTCTGGCATATGAAGGTGAGAAATGCCTAGAGCAGATCGACAGTTACATGGACAACGAAGGGAGCATGGGTTGGAGGAACAGCTGGTGGAGCTGCCAGGGAACTATGTGGAATCCCAGGACCCTGTTTTGAGCCCCTGGTCACACTTACCCAGCTAGGGAAAAGTTGGGCTAGTGACAAATCAGAGCTGCAGATGTCTCTCTGTCTCTCTTCCTGCTTGGGCCCTGCTCTCTCAATTTATGACTGTTTGCTTCTCCTCAATAAGAAAGTTACAAAGGATGTACAGAAATACAGGGGTAGTGGGAAAAATTACCCCCCCGTGCCCACTATTATATGGAACTGTTGACTGTAAACCATTCATCCCCCAAGAAAGAACAGAATAAATATTTGTGAGGTTAAAAACATTGTAGGTTAAATAGTGAACATTCTCTAGAGCCATGCAATACTAATCCATTGTGCATTGGATGTCACTGTCAAAAACAGTGCAGTAGCAGTTGTAGTAGTGTGTAGTATCTGCAAAAGGAAATGTATTGTGTGTCAAAAGTTCCCTTCAATTATAAGAGAAAATCTCTCAGGCAGAAGAAATGACCCCTCATGTGATATCGGACGAAATAAATAAATAAATAAATATGCAAATAAATGGGAATGATCTAAGAGGATTTGAAAAAAATAAAAAATAAAAACAAACACCACAGGAAGACCTGATGACAGCAGAAATATAGAAAACGTCTGCTGAGAAATAGAGGGCTGCTTCAAAAATTCCCTGACACACAGGGTCCAGGCAAATTACGAATTCTCAGAATGAAAAGAAACGCATACGATTTGAAGCTTACACTAGAAAATGGAGGCAAGTTCTGTGCTATGATAATTACAATAAGGATACTGATAGAAAGGCTATTGGAAATGCTCCTGGAAAGTTTATAATTTATAATTGTAGTGAATCCTGCTCCAACTATGTGACCAATTATTTATGAATAAGGAGGCTATTATAAATGCGGTAATTCTGCATTCAGATCAAATAAAAAGGTCAACAATTCTAAAAATGTCTGATATATATATATATATATATATGTATATGTACATATATGTATGTGTATCTTTATTATCAACTATGAGGGATACTGGCATGGCTATGAGGAGACAGAGTATGGCTTGTGCCCGAGAGACTTACAAAGCTGAGGCTCCAGAAACCTAGGTGAAATCGCCAACAACACAATCCAGAGCTCAGCCGGGGCCTGGTGACTCGCTTTGTATATCTGGGCCTGTCAGTCAAATAATATAAAAGTAAAATATTAATGAGTGCAGACAGAGTGAGTGAGAGCCTGTGAGAGTCAGAGACAGAGAAGGCAAGAAGAGAAATAGAAGAGTTGGAAAGAGACCAGAAGTCCAAAAGCTCCCACTCTGTGTTCATACATGACAGGTTCAAACCTGGGTTGTCGAGATTGTAAGGCATCAGTCTCCTGTCCACAGACCCCAGACAACCCCAGCCTTCACCATATGTGTGTAGTATTTACGACAGGATATGTATTGTGAGTGTAAACTTCCCTTCAATTATAAGAGAAAAATCTATCAAGCAGAAGAATGGACCCCTCATGTAATATAGAACCAAATAAATAAATAAATAAATAAATATGCAAGTAAATGGGGGTTATCTAGGAGGATTTGAAACAAATGAAAAATAAAAACAAAAAGCACAAGAAGACCTGATGACAGCAGAAACATAGAAACCATCTGCTGAGAATCAAGGGCTGCTTCAAAAGTTCCGAGACCCTTCAGAGTCCAGGGAAATTAAGATTTCGGGAGAATGAAAAGAAACTCATATGTATTGAAGCTTACACTAGAGAAAGGAGGCAAGTTCTGTACTATGATAATTAAAATAAGGATGCTGATAGAAATGCTATTAGAAATGCTACTGGAAGGTTCTATTATTTATAATTGTATTGAATCCTGCTCCAACTATGTGGCCAATTAGTAGGGAAAAAGGAACCTGTTGTAAATGTGTGAATTCTGATTAAGATCAATTACATAGGTTGACAATTCTAAAAATGACAGAGATATATATGTATATGGATGTATATCTTTATTATAAAGTCTGAGAGATACTGCCATGGATATGAGGAGACAGAATATGGCTTAAGTCAGAGAGACTTACCAATCAGAGGCTCCAGTAGCCTAGGTGAAATCACAAACAAAACCAGCCAGAGCTCAGCAGTGCTCTGGCCACTCTCTTTGTATATCTGGGCCTGTCAATAAAATAAGGATATAAGTAAAATATTCCTGAGTTCAGACAGAGTGAGAGAGAGCCTGTGAGAGTCAGAGACAGAGATGGCGAGAAGAGAAATAGAAGAGTTGGAAATAGACCAGAAGTCAAAAACCCCCTAGGCTGTGTTCATTCATGACAGGTTCAAACCTGGGTTGTAGAGATTGTCACGCAGCAGCTCTAATGCCCACAGACCCCAGACAACCCAAGCCTTCACCATATGTGTGTAGTATTTGCCCCAGGAAATGTATTGTGCATCAAAAGTTCCCTTCAGTTATAAGAGAAAATCTCTCAAGCAGAAGAAATGATGCCACATGTGATACCTGACTAAATAAATAAATATGCAAATAAATGGGGATGATCTAGGAGGACTTGAAACAATAAAAATAAATAAAGACAAAAACCACAAGAAGACCTGATGACAGCAGAAACATAGAAACCATCTGCTGAGAAACAGAGGGCTGCTTCAAAAATTCCCTAACACTTCAGTGTCCAGGGACATTAAGATTTCCGGAGAAAGAAAACAAACACATACGTATTGAAGCTTACACTAGAAAAAGGAGGGAAGATCTGGGCCATGATAATTACAATAAGGATGCTAATAGAAACACGATTAGAAATGCTACTGGAAGGTTCTATTATTTATAATTGTATTGAATCCTGCTCCAACTATATGGCCAATTATTTCAGAAAAACTAGGCTGTTATAAATGTGGTAATTCTGAAAGAAGGTCAAATACATAGGTCGAACATTCTAAAAATGACAGATATATAAATCTATATGTACATATATACATGTATGTATATCTTTATTATAAAGTCTGAGTGATACTGGCATGGAAATGAGGAGACAGAATATGGCTTGTGTCAGAAAGACTTACAAACTGAGGCTCCAGTAGCCTAGGTGAAATCGCCAACACAACAAGCCAGAGCTCAGCAGTGCTCTGGTAACTCTCTTTGTCTATCTGGGCCTGTCAGTAAAATAAGAATCTAAGTAAAATATTAATGAGTGAAGACAGAGTGTGTGAGAGTTAGAGATAGAGAAGGCGAGAAGAGAAATAGATGAGTTGGAAAGAGACCAGAATTCAAAAACCTCCTACACTGTGTTCATTGATGACAGGTTCAAACCTGGCTTGTAGAGATTGTAAGGCAGCAGCTCTCATGCCCACAGACCCCAGACAGCCCCAGCCTTCACCATAGGCTCTACTACCAACCTGACAGTAATGTGTGTGTGTGTGTGTGTGTGTGTGTGTGTGTGTGTGTGTGTGTGTGTGTGTGTCTGTCTGTCTGTTTGTGTGTGTCTGTGTGTGCTCAGAGATCACCTGTAGTAGTCTCAGAGCATGGGTGGCAAGGGAGCCAGCCTCTCCTGCAACTTATGTACAGAGAACCTATCTGGTCAGGGCAAGCCAGCTAGCCCAGATTGTGGCTAAGCAAGAATGCATATGCAAAGGGACTCTCATGTCTCACTCTCCTGAGTTCCGAATCAATGCCATGCCTCACTATGATCCAAACACTGCCAATGGGGGAAGCTGGGGCACCCCTCAGAATTCAGGGGCTTGAGCCTGTCCAGTCACGTTTGGCTGCCTACTCAGCCTCCAGGCTCTCAGTCCACTGCTCAGGGCAGCAGATTACAAGCCCAGAAAGTACCCAGAAAGGGCTGTGTTTCCACATAGATGGGAAGTGTGTTGAACCAAACAATAGTGGATGAACCCGGCCCCTTACACCTACCCTTTGGGTCCGGCTAAGGCAATTGCTCCTGTGGCCTCACATCCCTGCTCATGCTTCCTGGTGTCCACACATCACACTCAGAGAGATTCCCAGAAGTAGGCTTGCATGAGTGTCCCATACAATGTCGCTCTGTTTGCAGGAAGCACAAACTCCCCGGGCCCTTGCTATGGACAGACAAAAAAAGATGGATGCCTCCATTGGCCAAATTAGGGGCTTCCAGTCAAGATCACAGCCCCGCCCCTCACCTGAGGGCCTGGCTGCTGCTAATCAAGGCAATTGGAAACACCTTTTACACTTGGGCCCTGAGGACATACTCAGGAATCCCTCCAGGAGCTAGCAGGCTGGAAGACCTCCTGACCCCTGGATAGCTGTGCTCCTAGTTGGGCTGCCCTTCTGGCCAGTGGTGAAAATATTCCCTAGATACAAGAAAGAACTTCAGGTTTCAAAGGGATTTGAAACACCATGAGGCACTTAGAAAAGACATTTCACAGTCATCAAAACACCCTCTTTCTGAACACTGGAAGCTTCCGTTTTGCATGGGAAATCTGGACACTGGTGTGGCCATCAGTACCACAGATCCTTTCCATTTGGCTTAATAGAGGGAAAGCACAGTGTGTGTGCCAGGGGGATCGAGTTTCACTTCCCTTGACCGGGGCTCTCATGGAATAAGGACAAGGATGCTGTGCAGGAAGGTGAGGAGGGCTGCATTGAGGCTGAGTGTCAGCCTCAGGGCCCTGGAGAATGGCAGTCAAGCACAGAGGGCCTGGACAGCTGCAGCTGGAGATGGACATATGCCTGGAACCTGCAGCAGCAACGCTGTCTCCGCAGTTCCCCTCTGTACTACACCATGTGCAGGAGACTAAATAATCCAAAGGGCAAAGAAAGGAAAATTTCAACACCAGGAAGGCTGAGTTCACGATGCATGCACTGACTTCCAGTAAGGGCCCAGTGAAGAAGGCACGTAGAGACAGTCAGAGAGACAGAATGACAGAGACAGACAAGGACTGAAATTCTGGCCCTGTGTTGATCAGTGCCAGAGCACTGAAGACAAACCCTCCATGCCCATGCATACTTCTTACAAGTGGCATTGCTATTTTATGTTTGTGAGGAAAGGTAACACTTAGAACATCTAGGTCTTAGCCACTCTGAGAAGCAACCCTTGGCCGGCAGCCCACTCTCCAAAACTGCCCTCGCCTCTCCAAATTCGAAGTAAGCATAGTGATGCTCCAGCCAAGATGCAGGCTGGCGTATTGCATCTCCCTGGTCCAGCCTCAGCCTGTCCTGTGTGCAGGGAACTGCACTATGTCTATTTCTTCTTTGATTTACAGTTTTGGGATAAGACTCGGTGGACAAAAAGAGCAAGAGGGAAGTAGATGATTTGGCAGTGGTAGTTTGTGCTGAGAGAGATTTGTAGAGTGATATACGATATGGCTCTGTGCGATGTCTCTCATGACTGTGGCTCAGAAGGGCCAGGTGTATCCACATTGCTACCCTAATCCAGAGCTGTGCAGGTCTCTAGCTAAAAAATATTTTCAGACCTCTACATGTTACATACATATATATATAGAGAGAGAGAGATAGAGAGAGAGAGAGAAAGAGAGAGAGAGACACTGATGTAGTCATTTTCTACAATGGATTCGATGTGACATTCACACAATTGGTTGCTAAAACCTGGCGAGAAACTTTGCATCAGGAAAAGAATTGTCCAAAGGAATAAAATCTCCAAATCATTAGCTATATGCAGCTCCAACGGGACCGAGCGAAAAAGGCTCGAGAAGGAACTCATCCAGGAGACTCTCCACATGGACAGGCACCACAGGTTTCCTAGTCTGGCAACACAAACAGGGCAGCTGCTAGTTCCCAGTGCAAGTCTCAGGGCAAAAACCTCTCCTTCTTCAGTGTCTTTACATCTGAAAAGAAGAAAAGTGACCAAGGGCCAAGGAGAGCTGCCCTGGTGTCAATATTGAGCTGTAAATCAGAATGTGCCAAGTGTTTTGCACAAAATCACCTGTGCCACAGTGATTCTGTTGTTCTCTCTCTCTCTCCCTCCCTCAGACACACACACACACACACACACACACACACACACACACACAAATCCACAGAGGCACAGGCACAAATGGAGTTATACACATGCACACTGGACAGCTTCTGCAAGGCAGGGCCCTGGGCTGAACCCTGCTTCGCATTTCCTGGAAGCACGCCCAGCCTTTTAAGGCCAGCTCTGAGCTCCCATTGGCGGGATTCCTTCAGAAGGCCCGCCCACAGGGCGCCAGCCAGGCTCTGATAGGCCAGAGGCCTAGGCCACGCCCAGAACCCCACCAGCAATCTCATTGGCCAGTGTGCTTGGACACGCCCAGGAGGGTCCGGGCCCCTAGTCAGTGATTGGCCAGCGGCCTTGAGCACCGCCCACACGGCCCTGCAGCACGCTGATTGGGCAGCCTCCGGAAGGCCCGCCCACCAGCCACTTCCGCTCGACTCTGATTGGCCTGGTGTCCCAGGGACACGCCCCCAGCCAGCCTTCTCTTGGCTCCCATTGGCGGGCTGCTGTCTGAGGGGCGCCCTCTGATAAGCCAGTTCCTAAGGCACGCCCAGGAAGGTCACCGCCCTTGCCCCATGATTGGCCAGCCTCCTGGGCTCCGCCCACGAGGCCCGCCCCAGGCGCTCATTGGACAGCCTCCCGAGGGCCCGCCCCCCAGGCACTTCCGCTGGACCCTGATTGGCTGACCTCCAGGGGTAAGCCCACCCAGAGCCAGCACCCAGGCTCTCATTGGTGGGCTGCTCTCTGAGGCCCGCCCACGCAACTCCTCCTCTGTTCTCATTGGCCAGTTCTTGCTTCACGCCCCTGAGGGTGACGTTCCTCCTCTCTGATAGGCCAGCTGTCTCTATGAATACCCACTGGGCCCTCCCCTCAGGCTCATTGGGCACGGGCTCTGAGGCCCGCCCCCGGGGACTTTCTGCCATCCTCTGAAGGCCCTGTTTCTGCAAACACGACCCCCACAGCTCCTGTCTGGGCCCGTCCTTAGGACACTGCCTGCCTGCGCTAGGCTGGCCATGTTCTTGGGGCACACCCAGAAACACTGTCGCCACTCTCCTAGCCCAGTGCCTCAGGGCACTTGCCCCATGGAGCCTTAGTCCCGCCCTGGTGCTGCCCTCTTGTGGACACCCAGCAGAATGCAGCTGAGCACAGGGATTCACAAGCTCCCAGTAGAGTCATCCCAGGCAAAGAGAGAAACCCCTTCCACTTGCAAAGCCAAATGGGGGATCCCCCCACCCCACAGGAAAGAACAGATGTCTAGGGCACTCTACGTCAATTTCAACCCTGCTGTCCACGGGCCACAATTCCTAGAGTTCTCCTCATTCCACAGAATCACTACACTCAACTATGGTCTTTGCCGCCACCTTGTGGACATACAGCAGAATGCAGCTGAGCTCCCCATGCCACTCCTCTTTGAGTCTACCCAGAAAATTACACACAGCATGGGAATAGCAAAGGAAAGAACCCATCTGAGGACCACCTGGGAGAATGCACAACAGAGTCCACAATCCAATGTGCCAATTCATACTTGAAAAACCACTTGTGCAGTGGAAACTTCCTTTGTCATAACACAACCCAGTTCCTAAGTCCCTGTGTCAGGAATAAAGAAACAACAGCGGTAATCTTAACTGAAACACACTTATGCACACTTACACACACACACACACACACACACACACACACCTTCCCACAGAGACGTACACACTTGTCCCGAAAATAACTTGAATTGGAGTTGCTGTTTTGCACCCTAGCAAAAGGTCAAAGTTTCATGGGTGGAAGGGAGAAGTGTTAAGTTTCTGGCATATGAAGGTGAGAAATGCCTAGAGCAGATCGACAGTTACATGGACAACGAAGGGAGCATGGGTTGGAGGAACAGCTGGTGGAGCTGCCAGGGAACTATGTGGAATCCCAGGACCCTGTTTTGAGCCCCTGGTCACACTTACCCAGCTAGGGAAAAGTTGGGCTAGTGACAAATCAGAGCTGCAGATGTCTCTCTGTCTCTCTTCCTGCTTGGGCCCTGCTCTCTCAATTTATGACTGTTTGCTTCTCCTCAATAAGAAAGTTACAAAGGATGTACAGAAATACAGGGGTAGTGGGAAAAATTACCCCCCCGTGCCCACTATTATATGGAACTGTTGACTGTAAACCATTCATCCCCCAAGAAAGAACAGAATAAATATTTGTGAGGTTAAAAACATTGTAGGTTAAATAGTGAACATTCTCTAGAGCCATGCAATACTAATCCATTGTGCATTGGATGTCACTGTCAAAAACAGTGCAGTAGCAGTTGTAGTAGTGTGTAGTATCTGCAAAAGGAAATGTATTGTGTGTCAAAAGTTCCCTTCAATTATAAGAGAAAATCTCTCAGGCAGAAGAAATGACCCCTCATGTGATATCGGACGAAATAAATAAATAAATAAATATGCAAATAAATGGGAATGATCTAAGAGGATTTGAAAAAAATAAAAAATAAAAACAAACACCACAGGAAGACCTGATGACAGCAGAAATATAGAAAACGTCTGCTGAGAAATAGAGGGCTGCTTCAAAAATTCCCTGACACACAGGGTCCAGGCAAATTACGAATTCTCAGAATGAAAAGAAACGCATACGATTTGAAGCTTACACTAGAAAATGGAGGCAAGTTCTGTGCTATGATAATTACAATAAGGATACTGATAGAAAGGCTATTGGAAATGCTCCTGGAAAGTTTATAATTTATAATTGTAGTGAATCCTGCTCCAACTATGTGACCAATTATTTATGAATAAGGAGGCTATTATAAATGCGGTAATTCTGCATTCAGATCAAATAAAAAGGTCAACAATTCTAAAAATGTCTGATATATATATATATATATATATGTATATGTACATATATGTATGTGTATCTTTATTATCAACTATGAGGGATACTGGCATGGCTATGAGGAGACAGAGTATGGCTTGTGCCAGAGAGACTTACAAAGCTGAGGCTCCAGAAACCTAGGTGAAATCGCCAACAACACAATCCAGAGCTCAGCCGGGGCCTGGTGACTCGCTTTGTATATCTGGGCCTGTCAGTCAAATAATATAAAAGTAAAATATTAATGAGTGCAGACAGAGTGAGTGAGAGCCTGTGAGAGTCAGAGACAGAGAAGGCAAGAAGAGAAATAGAAGAGTTGGAAAGAGACCAGAAGTCCAAAAGCTCCCACTCTGTGTTCATACATGACAGGTTCAAACCTGGGTTGTCGAGATTGTAAGGCATCAGTCTCCTGTCCACAGACCCCAGACAACCCCAGCCTTCACCATATGTGTGTAGTATTTACGACAGGATATGTATTGTGAGTGTAAACTTCCCTTCAATTATAAGAGAAAAATCTATCAAGCAGAAGAATGGACCCCTCATGTAATATAGAACCAAATAAATAAATAAATAAATAAATATGCAAGTAAATGGGGGTTATCTAGGAGGATTTGAAACAAATGAAAAATAAAAACAAAAAGCACAAGAAGACCTGATGACAGCAGAAACATAGAAACCATCTGCTGAGAATCAAGGGCTGCTTCAAAAGTTCCGAGACCCTTCAGAGTCCAGGGAAATTAAGATTTCGGGAGAATGAAAAGAAACTCATATGTATTGAAGCTTACACTAGAGAAAGGAGGCAAGTTCTGTACTATGATAATTAAAATAAGGATGCTGATAGAAATGCTATTAGAAATGCTACTGGAAGGTTCTATTATTTATAATTGTATTGAATCCTGCTCCAACTATGTGGCCAATTAGTAGGGAAAAAGGAACCTGTTGTAAATGTGTGAATTCTGATTAAGATCAATTACATAGGTTGACAATTCTAAAAATGACAGAGATATATATGTATATTTATATATGTATATGGATGTATATCTTTATTATAAAGTCTGAGAGATACTGCCATGGATATGAGGAGACAGAATATGGCTTAAGTCAGAGAGACTTACCAATCAGAGGCTCCAGTAGCCTAGGTGAAATCACAAACAAAAACCAGCCAGAGCTCAGCAGTGCTCTGGCCACTCTCTTTGTATATCTGGGCCTGTCAATAAAATAAGGATATAAGTAAAATATTCCTGAGTTCAGACAGAGTGAGAGAGAGCCTGTGAGAGTCAGAGACAGAGATGGCGAGAAGAGAAATAGAAGAGTTGGAAATAGACCAGAAGTCAAAAACCCCCTAGGCTGTGTTCATTCATGACAGGTTCAAACCTGGGTTGTAGAGATTGTCACGCAGCAGCTCTAATGCCCACAGACCCCAGACAACCCAAGCCTTCACCATATGTGTGTAGTATTTGCCCCAGGAAATGTATTGTGCATCAAAAGTTCCCTTCAGTTATAAGAGAAAATCTCTCAAGCAGAAGAAATGATGCCACATGTGATACCTGACTAAATAAATAAATATGCAAATAAATGGGGATGATCTCGGAGGACTTGAAACAATAAAAATAAATAAAGACAAAAACAACAAGAAGACCTGATGACAGCAGAAACATAGAAACCATCTGCTGAGAAACAGAGGGCTGCTTCAAAAATTCCCTAACACTTCAGGGTCCAGGGACATTAAGATTTCCGGAGAAAGAAAACAAACACATACGTATTGAAGCTTACACTAGAAAAAGGAGGGAAGATCTGGGCCATGATAATTACAATAAGGATGCTAATAGAAACACGATTAGAAATGCTACTGGAAGGTTCTATTATTTATAATTGTATTGAATCCTGCTCCAACTATATGGCCAATTATTTCAGAAAAACTAGGCTGTTATAAATGTGGTAATTCTGAAAGAAGGTCAAATACATAGGTCGAACATTCTAAAAATGACAGATATATAAATCTATATGTACATATATACATGTATGTATATCTTTATTATAAACTCTGAGTGATACTGGCATGGAAATGAGGAGACAGAATATGGCTTGTGTCAGAAAGACTTACAAACTGAGGCTCCAGTAGCCTAGGTGAAATCGCCAACACAACAAGCCAGAGCTCAGCAGTGCTCTGGTAACTCTCTTTGTCTATCTGGGCCTGTCAGTAAAATAAGAATCTAAGTAAAATATTAATGAGTGAAGACAGAGTGTGTGAGAGCATGTGAGAGTTAGAGATAGAGAAGGCGAGAAGAGAAATAGATGAGTTGGAAAGAGACCAGAATTCAAAAACCTCCTACACTGTGTTCATTGATGACAGGTTCAAACCTGGCTTGTAGAGATTGTAAGGCAGCAGCTCTCATGCCCACAGACCCCAGACAGCCCCAGCCTTCACCATAGGCTCTACTACCAACCTGACAGTAATGTGTGTGTGTGTGTGTGTGTGTGTGTGTGTCTGTCTGTTTGTGTGTGTCTGTGTGTGCTCAGAGATCACCTGTAGTAGTCTCAGAGCATGGGTGGCAAGGGAGCCAGCCTCTCCTGCAACTTATGTACAGAGAACCTATCTGGTCAGGGCAAGCCAGCTAGCCCAGATTGTGGCTAAGCAAGAATGCATATGCAAAGGGACTCTCATGTCTCACTCTCCTGAGTTCCGAATCAATGCCATGCCTCACTATGATCCAAACACTGCCAATGGGGGAAGCTGGGGCACCCCTCAGAATTCAGGGGCTTGAGCCTGTCCAGTCACGTTTGGCTGCCTACTCAGCCTCCAGGCTCTCAGTCCACTGCTCAGGGCAGCAGATTACAAGCCCAGAAAGTACCCAGAAAGGGCTGTGTTTCCACATAGATGGGAAGTGTGTTGAACCAAACAATAGTGGATGAACCCGGCCCCTTACACCTACCCTTTGGGTCCGGCTAAGGCAATTGCTCCTGTGGCCTCACATCCCTGCTCATGCTTCCTGGTGTCCACACATCACACTCAGAGAGATTCCCAGAAGTAGGCTTGCATGAGTGTCCCATACAATGTCGCTCTGTTTGCAGGAAGCACAAACTCCCCGGGCCCTTGCTATGGACAGACAAAAAAAGATGGATGCCTCCATTGGCCAAATTAGGGGCTTCCAGTCAAGATCACAGCCCCGCCCCTCACCTGAGGGCCTGGCTGCTGCTAATCAAGGCAATTGGAAACACCTTTTACACTTGGGCCCTGAGGACATACTCAGGAATCCCTCCAGGAGCTAGCAGGCTGGAAGACCTCCTGACCCCTGGATAGCTGTGCTCCTAGTTGGGCGGCCCTTCTGGCCAGTGGTGAAAATATTCCCTAGATACAAGAAAGAACTTCAGGTTTCAAAGGGATTTGAAACACCATGAGGCACTTAGAAAAGACATTTCACAGTCATCAAAACACCCTCTTTCTGAACACTGGAAGCTTCCGTTTTGCATGGGAAATCTGGACACTGGTGTGGCCATCAGTACCACAGATCCTTTCCATTTGGCTTAATAGAGGGAAAGCACAGTGTGTGTGCCAGGGGGATCGAGTTTCACTTCCCTTGACCGGGGCTCTCATGGAATAAGGACAAGGATGCTGTGCAGGAAGGTGAGGAGGGCTGCATTGAGGCTGAGTGTCAGCCTCAGGGCCCTGGAGAATGGCAGTCAAGCACAGAGGGCCTGGACAGCTGCAGCTGGAGATGGACATATGCCTGGAACCTGCAGCAGCAACGCTGTCTCCGCAGTTCCCCTCTGTACTACACCATGTGCAGGAGACTAAATAATCCAAAGGGCAAAGAAAGGAAAATTTCAACACCAGGAAGGCTGAGTTCACGATGCATGCACTGACTTCCAGTAAGGGCCCAGTGAAGAAGGCACGTAGAGACAGTCAGAGAGACAGAATGACAGAGACAGACAAGGACTGAAATTCTGGCCCTGTGTTGATCAGTGCCAGAGCACTGAAGACAAACCCTCCATGCCCATGCATACTTCTTACAAGTGGCATTGCTATTTTATGTTTGTGAGGAAAGGTAACACTTAGAACATCTAGGTCTTAGCCACTCTGAGAAGCAACCCTTGGCCGGCAGCCCACTCTCCAAAACTGCCCTCGCCTCTCCAAATTCGAAGTAAGCATAGTGATCCTCCAGCCAAGATGCAGGCTGGCGTATTGCATCTCCCTGGTCCAGCCTCAGCCTGTCCTGTGTGCAGGGAACTGCACTATGTCTATTTCTTCTTTGATTTACAGTTTTGGGATAAGACTCGGTGGACAAAAGGAGCAAGAGGGAAGTAGATGATTTGGCAGTGGTAGTTTGTGCTGAGAGAGATTTGTAGAGTGATATACGATATGGCTCTGTGAGATGTCTCTCATGACTGTGGCTCAGAAGGGCCAGGTGTATCCACATTGCTACCCTAATCCAGAGCTGTGCAGGTCTCTAGCTAAAAAATATTTTCAGACCTCTACATGTTACATACATATATATATATAGAGAGAGAGATAGAGAGAGAGAAAGAGAGAGAGAGACACTGATGTAGTCATTTTCTACAATGGATTCGATGTGACATTCACACAATTGGTTGCTAAAACCTGGAGAGAAACTTTGCATCAGGAAAACAATTGTCCAAAGGAATAAAATCTCCAAATCATTAGCTATATGCAGCTCCAACGGGACCGAGCGAAAAAGGCTCGAGAAGGAACTCATCCAGGAGACTCTCCACATGGACAGGCACCACAGGTTTCCTAGTCTGGCAACACAAACAGGGCAGCTGCTAGTTCCCAGTGCAAGCCTCAGGGCAAAAACCTCTCCCTCTTCAGTGTCTTTACATCTGAAAAGAAGAAAAGTGACCAAGGGCCAAGGAGAGCTGCCCTGGTGTCAATATTGAGCTGTAAATCAGAATGTGCCAAGTGTTTTGCACAAAATCACCTGTGCCACAGTGATTCTGTTGTTCTCTCTCTCTCTCCCTCCCTCAGACACACACACACACACACACACACACACACAAATCCACAGAGGCACAGGCACAAACGGAGTTATACACATGCACACTGGACAGCTTCTGCAAGGCAGGGCCCTGGGCTGAACCCTGCTTCGCATTTCCTGGAAGCACGCCCAGCCTTTTAAGGCCAGCTCTGAGCTCCCATTGGCGGGATTCCTTCAGAAGGCCCGCCCACAGGGCGCCAGCCAGGCTCTGATAGGCCAGAGGCCTAGGCCACGCCCAGAACCCCACCAGCAATCTCATTGGCCAGTGTGCTTGGACACGCCCAGGAGGGTCCGGGCCCCTAGTCAGTGATTGGCCAGCGGCCTTGAGCACCGCCCACACGGCCCTGCAGCACGCTGATTGGGCAGCCTCCGGAAGGCCCGCCCACCAGCCACTTCCGCTCGACTCTGATTGGCCTGGTGTCCCAGGGACACGCCCCCAGCCAGCCTTCTCTTGGCTCCCATTGGCGGGCTGCTGTCTGAGGGGCGCCCTCTGATAGGCCAGTTCCTAAGGCACGCCCAGGAAGGTCACCGCCCTTGCCCCATGATTAGCCAGCCTCCTGGGCTCCGCCCACGAGGCCCGCCCCAGGCGCTCATTGGACAGCCTCCCGAGGGCCCGCCCCCCAGGCACTTCCGGTGGACCCTGATTGGCTGACCTCCAGGGGTACGCCCACCCAGAGCCAGCACCCAGGCTCTCATTGGTGGGCTGCTCTCTGAGGCCCGCCCACGCAACTCCTCCTCTGTTCTCATTGGCCAGCTCTTGCTTCACGCCCCTGAGGGTGACGTTCCTCCTCTCTGATTGGCCAGCTGTCTCTATGAATATCCACTGGGCCCTCCCCTCAGGCTCATTGGGCACGGGCTCTGAGGCCCGCCCCCGGGGACTTTCTGCCATCCTCTGAAGGCCCTGTTTCTGCAAACACGACCCCCACAGCTCCTGTCTGGGCCCGTCCTTAGGACACTGCCTGCCTGCGCTAGGCTGGCCATGCTCTTGGGGCACACCCAGAAACACTGTGGCCACTCTCCTAGCCCAGTGCCTCAGGGCACTTGCCCCATGGAGCCTTAGTCCCGCCCTGGTGCTGCCCTCTTGTGGACACCCAGCAGAATGCAGCTGAGCACAGGGATTCACAAGCTCCCAGTAGAGTCATCCCAGGCAAAGAGAGAAACCCCTTCCACTTGCAAAGCCAAATGGGGGATCCCCCCACCCACAGGAAAGAACAGATGTCTAGGGCACTCTACGTCAATTTCAACCCTGCTGTCCACGGGCCACAATTCCTAGAGTTCTCCTCATTCCACAGAATCACTACACTCAACTATGGTCTTTGCCGCCACCTTGTGGACATACAGCAGAATGCAGCTGAGCTCCCCATGCCACTCCTCTTTGAGTCTACCCAGAAAATTACACACAGCATGGGAATAGCAAAGGAAAGAACCCATCTGAAGACCACCTGGGAGAATGCACAACAGAGTCCACAATCCAATGTGCCAATTCATACTTGAAAAACCACTTGTGCAGTGGAAACTTCCTTTGTCATAACACAACCCAGTTCCTAAGTCCCTGTGTCAGGAATAAAGAAACAACAGCGGTAATCTTAACTGAAACACACTTATGCACACTTACACACACACAAACACACACACACACACACACACACACCTTCCCACAGAGACGTACACACTTGTCCCGAAAATAACTTGGATTGGAGTTGCTGTTTTGCACCCTAGCAAAAGGTCAAAGTTTCATGGGTGGAAGGGAGAAGTGTTAAGTTTCTGGCATATGAAGGTGAGAAATGCCTAGAGCAGATCGACAGTTACATGGACAACGAAGGGAGCATGGGTTGGAGGAACAGCTGGTGGAGCTGCCAGGGAACTATGTGGAATCCCAGGACCCTGTTTTGAGCCCCTGGTCACACTTACCCAGCTAGGGAAAAGCTGGGCTAGTGACAAATCAGAGCTGCAGATGTCTCTCTGTCTCTCTTCCTGCTTGGGCCCTGCTCTCTCAATTTATGACTGTTTGCTTCTCCTCAATAAGAAAGTTACAAAGGATGTACAGAAATACAGGGGTAGTGGGAAAAATTACCCCCCCGTGCCCACTATTATATGGAACTGTTGACTGTAAACCATTCATCCCCCAAGAAAGAACAGAATAAATATTTGTGAGGTTAAAAACATTGTAGGTTAAATAGTGAACATTCTCTAGAGCCATGCAATACTAATCCATTGTGCATTGGATGTCACTGTCAAAAACAGTGCAGTAGCAGTTGTAGTAGTGTGTAGTATCTGCAAAAGGAAATGTATTGTGTGTCAAAAGTTCCCTTCAATTATAAGAGAAAATCTCTCAGGCAGAAGAAATGACCCCTCATGTGATATCGGACGAAATAAATAAATAAGTAAATATGCAAATAAATGGGAATGATCTAAGAGGATTTGAAAAAAATAAAAAATAAAAACAAACACCACAGGAAGACCTGATGACAGCAGAAATATAGAAAACGTCTGCTGAGAAATAGAGGGCTGCTTCAAAAATTCCCTGACACACAGGGTCCAGGCAAATTACGAATTCTCAGAATGAAAAGAAACGCATACGATTTGAAGCTTACACTAGAAAATGGAGGCAAGTTCTGTGCTATGATAATTACAATAAGGATACTGATAGAAAGGCTATTGGAAATGCTCCTGGAAAGTTTATAATTTATAATTGTAGTGAATCCTGCTCCAACTATGTGACCAATTATTTATGAATAAGGAGGCTATTATAAATGCGGTGATTCTGCATTCAGATCAAATAAAAAGGTCAACAATTCTAAAAATGTCTGATATATATATATATATATGTATATGTACATATATGTATGTGTATCTTTATTATCAACTATGAGGGATACTGGCATGGCTATGAGGAGACAGAGTATGGCTTGTGCCAGAGAGACTTACAAAGCTGAGGTTCCAGAAACCTAGGTGAAATCGCCAACAACACAATCCAGAGCTCAGCCGGGGCCTGGTGACTCGCTTTGTATATCTGGGCCTGTCAGTCAAATAATATAAAAGTAAAATATTAATGAGTGCAGACAGAGTGAGTGAGAGCCTGTGAGAGTCAGAGACAGAGAAGGCAAGAAGAGAAATAGAAGAGTTGGAAAGAGACCAGAAGTCCAAAAGCTCCCACTCTGTGTTCATACATGACAGGTTCAAACCTGGGTTGTCGAGATTGTAAGGCATCAGTCTCCTGTCCACAGACCCCAGACAACCCCAGCCTTCACCATATGTGTGTAGTATTTACGACAGGATATGTATTGTGAGTGTAAACTTCCCTTCAATTATAAGAGAAAAATCTATCAAGCAGAAGAATGGACCCCTCATGTAATATAGAACCAAATAAATAAATAAATAAATAAATAAATATGCAAGTAAATGGGGGTTATCTAGGAGGATTTGAAACAAATGAAAAATAAAAACAAAAAGCACAAGAAGACCTGATGACAGCAGAAACATAGAAACCATCTGCTGAGAATCAAGGGCTGCTTCAAAAGTTCCGAGACCCTTCAGAGTCCAGGGAAATTAAGATTTCGGGAGAATGAAAAGAAACTCATATGTATTGAAGCTTACACTAGAGAAAGGAGGCAAGTTCTGTACTATGATAATTAAAATAAGGATGCTGATAGAAATGCTATTAGAAATGCTACTGGAAGGTTCTATTATTTATAATTGTATTGAATCCTGCTCCAACTATGTGGCCAATTAGTAGGGAAAAAGGAACCTGTTGTAAATGTGTGAATTCTGATTAAGATCAATTACATAGGTTGACAATTCTAAAAATGACAGAGATATATATGTATATGGATGTATATCTTTATTATAAAGTCTGAGAGATACTGCCATGGATATGAGGAGACAGAATATGGCTTAAGTCAGAGAGACTTACCAATCAGAGGCTCCAGTAGCCTAGGTGAAATCACAAACAAAACCAGCCAGAGCTCAGCAGTGCTCTGGCCACTCTCTTTGTATATCTGGGCCTGTCAATAAAATAAGGATATAAGTAAAATATTCCTGAGTTCAGACAGAGTGAGAGAGAGCCTGTGAGAGTCAGAGACAGAGATGGCGAGAAGAGAAATAGAAGAGTTGGAAATAGACCAGAAGTCAAAAACCCCCTAGGCTGTGTTCATTCATGACAGGTTCAAACCTGGGTTGTAGAGATTGTCACGCAGCAGCTCTAATGCCCACAGACCCCAGACAACCCAAGCCTTCACCATATGTGTGTAGTATTTGCCCCAGGAAATGTATTGTGCATCAAAAGTTCCCTTCAGTTATAAGAGAAAATCTCTCAAGCAGAAGAAATGATGCCACATGTGATACCTGACTAAATAAATAAATATGCAAATAAATGGGGATGATCTAGGAGGACTTGAAACAATAAAAATAAATAAAGACAAAAACCACAAGAAGACCTGATGACAGCAGAAACATAGAAACCATCTGCTGAGAAACAGAGGGCTGCTTCAAAAATTCCCTAACACTTCAGTGTCCAGGGACATTAAGATTTCCGGAGAAAGAAAACAAACACATACGTATTGAAGCTTACACTAGAAAAAGGAGGGAAGATCTGGGCCATGATAATTACAATAAGGATGCTAATAGAAACACGATTAGAAATGCTACTGGAAGGTTCTATTATTTATAATTGTATTGAATCCTGCTCCAACTATATGGCCAATTATTTCAGAAAAACTAGGCTGTTATAAATGTGGTAATTCTGAAAGAAGGTCAAATACATAGGTCGAACATTCTAAAAATGACAGATATATAAATCTATATGTACATATATACATGTATGTATATCTTTATTATAAACTCTGAGTGATACTGGCATGGAAATGAGGAGACAGAATATGGCTTGTGTCAGAAAGACTTACAAACTGAGGCTCCAGTAGCCTAGGTGAAATCGCCAACACAACAAGCCAGAGCTCAGCAGTGCTCTGGTAACTCTCTTTGTCTATCTGGGCCTGTCAGTAAAATAAGAATCTAAGTAAAATATTAATGAGTGAAGACAGAGTGTGTGAGAGTTAGAGATAGAGAAGGCGAGAAGAGAAATAGATGAGTTGGAAAGAGACCAGAATTCAAAAACCTCCTACACTGTGTTCATTGATGACAGGTTCAAACCTGGCTTGTAGAGATTGTAAGGCAGCAGCTCTCATGCCCACAGACCCCAGACAGCCCCAGCCTTCACCATAGGCTCTACTACCAACCTGACAGTAATGTGTGTGTGTGTGTGTGTGTGTGTGTGTGTGTGTGTGTCTGTCTGTCTGTTTGTGTGTGTCTGTGTGTGCTCAGAGATCACCTGTAGTAGTCTCAGAGCATGGGTGGCAAGGGAGCCAGCCTCTCCTGCAACTTATGTACAGAGAACCTATCTGGTCAGGGCAAGCCAGCTAGCCCAGATTGTGGCTAAGCAAGAATGCATATGCAAAGGGACTCTCATGTCTCACTCTCCTGAGTTCCGAATCAATGCCATGCCTCACTATGATCCAAACACTGCCAATGGGGGAAGCTGGGGCACCCCTCAGAATTCAGGGGCTTGAGCCTGTCCAGTCACGTTTGGCTGCCTACTCAGCCTCCAGGCTCTCAGTCCACTGCTCAGGGCAGCAGATTACAAGCCCAGAAAGTACCCAGAAAGGGCTGTGTTTCCACATAGATGGGAAGTGTGTTGAACCAAACAATAGTGGATGAACCCGGCACCTTACACCTACCCTTTGGGTCCGGCTAAGGCAATTGCTCCTGTGGCCTCACATCCCTGCTCATGCTTCCTGGTGTCCACACATCACACTCAGAGAGATTCCCAGAAGTAGGCTTGCATGAGTGTCCCATACAATGTCGCTCTGTTTGCAGGAAGCACAAACTCCCCGGGCCCTTGCTATGGACAGACAAAAAAAGATGGATGCCTCCATTGGCCAAATTAGGGGCTTCCAGTCAAGATCACAGCCCCGCCCCTCACCTGAGGGCCTGGCTGCTGCTAATCAAGGCAATTGGAAACACCTTTTACACTTGGGCCCTGAGGACATACTCAGGAATCCCTCCAGGAGCTAGCAGGCTGGAAGACCTCCTGACCCCTGGATAGCTGTGCTCCTAGTTGGGCTGCCCTTCTGGCCAGTGGTGAAAATATTCCCTAGATACAAGAAAGAACTTCAGGTTTCAAAGGGATTTGAAACACCATGAGGCACTTAGAAAAGACATTTCACAGTCATCAAAACACCCTCTTTCTGAACACTGGAAGCTTCCGTTTTGCATGGGAAATCTGGACACTGGTGTGGCCATCAGTACCACAGATCCTTTCCATTTGGCTTAATAGAGGGAAAGCACAGTGTGTGTGCCAGGGGGATCGAGTTTCACTTCCCTTGACCGGGGCTCTCATGGAATAAGGACAAGGATGCTGTGCAGGAAGGTGAGGAGGGCTGCATTGAGGCTGAGTGTCAGCCTCAGGGCCCTGGAGAATGGCAGTCAAGCACAGAGGGCCTGGACAGCTGCAGCTGGAGATGGACATATGCCTGGAACCTGCAGCAGCAACGCTGTCTCCGCAGTTCCCCTCTGTACTACACCATGTGCAGGAGACTAAATAATCCAAAGGGCAAAGAAAGGAAAATTTCAACACCAGGAAGGCTGAGTTCACGATGCATGCACTGACTTCCAGTAAGGGCCCAGTGAAGAAGGCACGTAGAGACAGTCAGAGAGACAGAATGACAGAGACAGACAAGGACTGAAATTCTGGCCCTGTGTTGATCAGTGCCAGAGCACTGAAGACAAACCCTCCATGCCCATGCATACTTCTTACAAGTGGCATTGCTATTTTATGTTTGTGAGGAAAGGTAACACTTAGAACATCTAGGTCTTAGCCACTCTGAGAAGCAACCCTTGGCCGGCAGCCCACTCTCCAAAACTGCCCTCGCCTCTCCAAATTCGAAGTAAGCATAGTGATGCTCCAGCCAAGATGCAGGCTGGCGTATTGCATCTCCCTGGTCCAGCCTCAGCCTGTCCTGTGTGCAGGGAACTGCACTATGTCTATTTCTTCTTTGATTTACAGTTTTGGGATAAGACTCGGTGGACAAAAAGAGCAAGAGGGAAGTAGATGATTTGGCAGTGGTAGTTTGTGCTGAGAGAGATTTGTAGAGTGATATACGATATGGCTCTGTGCGATGTCTCTCATGACTGTGGCTCAGAAGGGCCAGGTGTATCCACATTGCTACCCTAATCCAGAGCTGTGCAGGTCTCTAGCTAAAAAATATTTTCAGACCTCTACATGTTACATACATATATATATAGAGAGAGAGAGATAGAGAGAGAGAGAGAAAGAGAGAGAGAGACACTGATGTAGTCATTTTCTACAATGGATTCGATGTGACATTCACACAATTGGTTGCTAAAACCTGGCGAGAAACTTTGCATCAGGAAAAGAATTGTCCAAAGGAATAAAATCTCCAAATCATTAGCTATATGCAGCTCCAACGGGACCGAGCGAAAAAGGCTCGAGAAGGAACTCATCCAGGAGACTCTCCACATGGACAGGCACCACAGGTTTCCTAGTCTGGCAACACAAACAGGGCAGCTGCTAGTTCCCAGTGCAAGTCTCAGGGCAAAAACCTCTCCTTCTTCAGTGTCTTTACATCTGAAAAGAAGAAAAGTGACCAAGGGCCAAGGAGAGCTGCCCTGGTGTCAATATTGAGCTGTAAATCAGAATGTGCCAAGTGTTTTGCACAAAATCACCTGTGCCACAGTGATTCTGTTGTTCTCTCTCTCTCTCCCTCCCTCAGACACACACACACACACACACACACACACACACACACAAATCCACAGAGGCACAGGCACAAATGGAGTTATACACATGCACACTGGACAGCTTCTGCAAGGCAGGGCCCTGGGCTGAACCCTGCTTCGCATTTCCTGGAAGCACGCCCAGCCTTTTAAGGCCAGCTCTGAGCTCCCATTGGCGGGATTCCTTCAGAAGGCCCGCCCACAGGGCGCCAGCCAGGCTCTGATAGGCCAGAGGCCTAGGCCACGCCCAGAACCCCACCAGCAATCTCATTGGCCAGTGTGCTTGGACACGCCCAGGAGGGTCTGGGCCCCTAGTCAGTGATTGGCCAGCGGCCTTGAGCACCGCCCACACGGCCCTGCAGCACGCTGATTGGGCAGCCTCCGGAAGGCCCGCCCACCAGCCACTTCCGCTCGACTCTGATTGGCCTGGTGTCCCAGGGACACGCCCCCAGCCAGCCTTCTCTTGGCTCCCATTGGCGGGCTGCTGTCTGAGGGGCGCCCTCTGATAAGCCAGTTCCTAAGGCACGCCCAGGAAGGTCACCGCCCTTGCCCCATGATTGGCCAGCCTCCTGGGCTCCGCCCACGAGGCCCGCCCCAGGCGCTCATTGGACAGCCTCCCGAGGGCCCGCCCCCCAGGCACTTCCGCTGGACCCTGATTGGCTGACCTCCAGGGGTAAGCCCACCCAGAGCCAGCACCCAGGCTCTCATTGGTGGGCTGCTCTCTGAGGCCCGCCCACGCAACTCCTCCTCTGTTCTCATTGGCCAGTTCTTGCTTCACGCCCCTGAGGGTGACGTTCCTCCTCTCTGATAGGCCAGCTGTCTCTATGAATACCCACTGGGCCCTCCCCTCAGGCTCATTGGGCACGGGCTCTGAGGCCCGCCCCCGGGGACTTTCTGCCATCCTCTGAAGGCCCTGTTTCTGCAAACACGACCCCCACAGCTCCTGTCTGGGCCCGTCCTTAGGACACTGCCTGCCTGCGCTAGGCTGGCCATGCTCTTGGGGCACACCCAGAAACACTGTCGCCACTCTCCTAGCCCAGTGCCTCAGGGCACTTGCCCCATGGAGCCTTAGTCCCGCCCTGGTGCTGCCCTCTTGTGGACACCCAGCAGAATGCAGCTGAGCACAGGGATTCACAAGCTCCCAGTAGAGTCATCCCAGGCAAAGAGAGAAACCCCTTCCACTTGCAAAGCCAAATGGGGGATCCCCCCACCCCACAGGAAAGAACAGATGTCTAGGGCACTCTACGTCAATTTCAACCCTGCTGTCCACGGGCCACAATTCCTAGAGTTCTCCTCATTCCACAGAATCACTACACTCAACTATGGTCTTTGCCGCCACCTTGTGGACATACAGCAGAATGCAGCTGAGCTCCCCATGCCACTCCTCTTTGAGTCTACCCAGAAAATTACACACAGCATGGGAATAGCAAAGGAAAGAACCCATCTGAGGACCACCTGGGAGAATGCACAACAGAGTCCACAATCCAATGTGCCAATTCATACTTGAAAAACCACTTGTGCAGTGGAAACTTCCTTTGTCATAACACAACCCAGTTCCTAAGTCCCTGTGTCAGGAATAAAGAAACAACAGCGGTAATCTTAACTGAAACACACTTATGCACACTTACACACACACACACACACACACACACACACACACACCTTCCCACAGAGACGTACACACTTGTCCCGAAAATAACTTGAATTGGAGTTGCTGTTTTGCACCCTAGCAAAAGGTCAAAGTTTCATGGGTGGAAGGGAGAAGTGTTAAGTTTCTGGCATATGAAGGTGAGAAATGCCTAGAGCAGATCGACAGTTACATGGACAACGAAGGGAGCATGGGTTGGAGGAACAGCTGGTGGAGCTGCCAGGGAACTATGTGGAATCCCAGGACCCTGTTTTGAGCCCCTGGTCACACTTACCCAGCTAGGGAAAAGTTGGGCTAGTGACAAATCAGAGCTGCAGATGTCTCTCTGTCTCTCTTCCTGCTTGGGCCCTGCTCTCTCAATTTATGACTGTTTGCTTCTCCTCAATAAGAAAGTTACAAAGGATGTACAGAAATACAGGGGTAGTGGGAAAAATTACCCCCCCGTGCCCACTATTATATGGAACTGTTGACTGTAAACCATTCATCCCCCAAGAAAGAACAGAATAAATATTTGTGAGGTTAAAAACATTGTAGGTTAAATAGTGAACATTCTCTAGAGCCATGCAATACTAATCCATTGTGCATTGGATGTCACTGTCAAAAACAGTGCAGTAGCAGTTGTAGTAGTGTGTAGTATCTGCAAAAGGAAATGTATTGTGTGTCAAAAGTTCCCTTCAATTATAAGAGAAAATCTCTCAGGCAGAAGAAATGACCCCTCATGTGATATCGGACGAAATAAATAAATAAATAAATATGCAAATAAATGGGAATGATCTAAGAGGATTTGAAAAAAATAAAAAATAAAAACAAACACCACAGGAAGACCTGATGACAGCAGAAATATAGAAAACGTCTGCTGAGAAATAGAGGGCTGCTTCAAAAATTCCCTGACACACAGGGTCCAGGCAAATTACGAATTCTCAGAATGAAAAGAAACGCATACGATTTGAAGCTTACACTAGAAAATGGAGGCAAGTTCTGTGCTATGATAATTACAATAAGGATACTGATAGAAAGGCTATTGGAAATGCTCCTGGAAAGTTTATAATTTATAATTGTAGTGAATCCTGCTCCAACTATGTGACCAATTATTTATGAATAAGGAGGCTATTATAAATGCGGTAATTCTGCATTCAGATCAAATAAAAAGGTCAACAATTCTAAAAATGTCTGATATATATATATATATATATATATGTATATGTACATATATGTATGTGTATCTTTATTATCAACTATGAGGGATACTGGCATGGCTATGAGGAGACAGAGTATGGCTTGTGCCCGAGAGACTTACAAAGCTGAGGCTCCAGAAACCTAGGTGAAATCGCCAACAACACAATCCAGAGCTCAGCCGGGGCCTGGTGACTCGCTTTGTATATCTGGGCCTGTCAGTCAAATAATATAAAAGTAAAATATTAATGAGTGCAGACAGAGTGAGTGAGAGCCTGTGAGAGTCAGAGACAGAGAAGGCAAGAAGAGAAATAGAAGAGTTGGAAAGAGACCAGAAGTCCAAAAGCTCCCACTCTGTGTTCATACATGACAGGTTCAAACCTGGGTTGTCGAGATTGTAAGGCATCAGTCTCCTGTCCACAGACCCCAGACAACCCCAGCCTTCACCATATGTGTGTAGTATTTACGACAGGATATGTATTGTGAGTGTAAACTTCCCTTCAATTATAAGAGAAAAATCTATCAAGCAGAAGAATGGACCCCTCATGTAATATAGAACCAAATAAATAAATAAATAAATAAATATGCAAGTAAATGGGGGTTATCTAGGAGGATTTGAAACAAATGAAAAATAAAAACAAAAAGCACAAGAAGACCTGATGACAGCAGAAACATAGAAACCATCTGCTGAGAATCAAGGGCTGCTTCAAAAGTTCCGAGACCCTTCAGAGTCCAGGGAAATTAAGATTTCGGGAGAATGAAAAGAAACTCATATGTATTGAAGCTTACACTAGAGAAAGGAGGCAAGTTCTGTACTATGATAATTAAAATAAGGATGCTGATAGAAATGCTATTAGAAATGCTACTGGAAGGTTCTATTATTTATAATTGTATTGAATCCTGCTCCAACTATGTGGCCAATTAGTAGGGAAAAAGGAACCTGTTGTAAATGTGTGAATTCTGATTAAGATCAATTACATAGGTTGACAATTCTAAAAATGACAGAGATATATATGTATATTTATATATGTATATGGATGTATATCTTTATTATAAAGTCTGAGAGATACTGCCATGGATATGAGGAGACAGAATATGGCTTAAGTCAGAGAGACTTACCAATCAGAGGCTCCAGTAGCCTAGGTGAAATCACAAACAAAAACCAGCCAGAGCTCAGCAGTGCTCTGGCCACTCTCTTTGTATATCTGGGCCTGTCAATAAAATAAGGATATAAGTAAAATATTCCTGAGTTCAGACAGAGTGAGAGAGAGCCTGTGAGAGTCAGAGACAGAGATGGCGAGAAGAGAAATAGAAGAGTTGGAAATAGACCAGAAGTCAAAAACCCCCTAGGCTGTGTTCATTCATGACAGGTTCAAACCTGGGTTGTAGAGATTGTCACGCAGCAGCTCTAATGCCCACAGACCCCAGACAACCCAAGCCTTCACCATATGTGTGTAGTATTTGCCCCAGGAAATGTATTGTGCATCAAAAGTTCCCTTCAGTTATAAGAGAAAATCTCTCAAGCAGAAGAAATGATGCCACATGTGATACCTGACTAAATAAATAAATATGCAAATAAATGGGGATGATCTAGGAGGACTTGAAACAATAAAAATAAATAAAGACAAAAACCACAAGAAGACCTGATGACAGCAGAAACATAGAAACCATCTGCTGAGAAACAGAGGGCTGCTTCAAAAATTCCCTAACACTTCAGGGTCCAGGGACATTAAGATTTCCGGAGAAAGAAAACAAACACATACGTATTGAAGCTTACACTAGAAAAAGGAGGGAAGATCTGGGCCATGATAATTACAATAAGGATGCTAATAGAAACACGATTAGAAATGCTACTGGAAGGTTCTATTATTTATAATTGTATTGAATCCTGCTCCAACTATATGGCCAATTATTTCAGAAAAACTAGGCTGTTATAAATGTGGTAATTCTGAAAGAAGGTCAAATACATAGGTCGAACATTCTAAAAATGACAGATATATAAATCTATATGTACATATATACATGTATGTATATCTTTATTATAAACTCTGAGTGATACTGGCATGGAAATGAGGAGACAGAATATGGCTTGTGTCAGAAAGACTTACAAACTGAGGCTCCAGTAGCCTAGGTGAAATCGCCAACACAACAAGCCAGAGCTCAGCAGTGCTCTGGTAACTCTCTTTGTCTATCTGGGCCTGTCAGTAAAATAAGAATCTAAGTAAAATATTAATGAGTGAAGACAGAGTGTGTGAGAGCATGTGAGAGTTAGAGATAGAGAAGGCGAGAAGAGAAATAGATGAGTTGGAAAGAGACCAGAATTCAAAAACCTCCTACACTGTGTTCATTGATGACAGGTTCAAACCTGGCTTGTAGAGATTGTAAGGCAGCAGCTCTCATGCCCACAGACCCCAGACAGCCCCAGCCTTCACCATAGGCTCTACTACCAACCTGACAGTAATGTGTGTGTGTGTGTGTGTGTGTGTGTGTGTCTGTCTGTTTGTGTGTGTCTGTGTGTGCTCAGAGATCACCTGTAGTAGTCTCAGAGCATGGGTGGCAAGGGAGCCAGCCTCTCCTGCAACTTATGTACAGAGAACCTATCTGGTCAGGGCAAGCCAGCTAGCCCAGATTGTGGCTAAGCAAGAATGCATATGCAAAGGGACTCTCATGTCTCACTCTCCTGAGTTCCGAATCAATGCCATGCCTCACTATGATCCAAACACTGCCAATGGGGGAAGCTGGGGCACCCCTCAGAATTCAGGGGCTTGAGCCTGTCCAGTCACGTTTGGCTGCCTACTCAGCCTCCAGGCTCTCAGTCCACTGCTCAGGGCAGCAGATTACAAGCCCAGAAAGTACCCAGAAAGGGCTGTGTTTCCACATAGATGGGAAGTGTGTTGAACCAAACAATAGTGGATGAACCCGGCCCCTTACACCTACCCTTTGGGTCCGGCTAAGGCAATTGCTCCTGTGGCCTCACATCCCTGCTCATGCTTCCTGGTGTCCACACATCACACTCAGAGAGATTCCCAGAAGTAGGCTTGCATGAGTGTCCCATACAATGTCGCTCTGTTTGCAGGAAGCACAAACTCCCCGGGCCCTTGCTATGGACAGACAAAAAAAGATGGATGCCTCCATTGGCCAAATTAGGGGCTTCCAGTCAAGATCACAGCCCCGCCCCTCACCTGAGGGCCTGGCTGCTGCTAATCAAGGCAATTGGAAACACCTTTTACACTTGGGCCCTGAGGACATACTCAGGAATCCCTCCAGGAGCTAGCAGGCTGGAAGACCTCCTGACCCCTGGATAGCTGTGCTCCTAGTTGGGCGGCCCTTCTGGCCAGTGGTGAAAATATTCCCTAGATACAAGAAAGAACTTCAGGTTTCAAAGGGATTTGAAACACCATGAGGCACTTAGAAAAGACATTTCACAGTCATCAAAACACCCTCTTTCTGAACACTGGAAGCTTCCGTTTTGCATGGGAAATCTGGACACTGGTGTGGCCATCAGTACCACAGATCCTTTCCATTTGGCTTAATAGAGGGAAAGCACAGTGTGTGTGCCAGGGGGATCGAGTTTCACTTCCCTTGACCGGGGCTCTCATGGAATAAGGACAAGGATGCTGTGCAGGAAGGTGAGGAGGGCTGCATTGAGGCTGAGTGTCAGCCTCAGGGCCCTGGAGAATGGCAGTCAAGCACAGAGGGCCTGGACAGCTGCAGCTGGAGATGGACATATGCCTGGAACCTGCAGCAGCAACGCTGTCTCCGCAGTTCCCCTCTGTACTACACCATGTGCAGGAGACTAAATAATCCAAAGGGCAAAGAAAGGAAAATTTCAACACCAGGAAGGCTGAGTTCACGATGCATGCACTGACTTCCAGTAAGGGCCCAGTGAAGAAGGCACGTAGAGACAGTCAGAGAGACAGAATGACAGAGACAGACAAGGACTGAAATTCTGGCCCTGTGTTGATCAGTGCCAGAGCACTGAAGACAAACCCTCCATGCCCATGCATACTTCTTACAAGTGGCATTGCTATTTTATGTTTGTGAGGAAAGGTAACACTTAGAACATCTAGGTCTTAGCCACTCTGAGAAGCAACCCTTGGCCGGCAGCCCACTCTCCAAAACTGCCCTCGCCTCTCCAAATTCGAAGTAAGCATAGTGATCCTCCAGCCAAGATGCAGGCTGGCGTATTGCATCTCCCTGGTCCAGCCTCAGCCTGTCCTGTGTGCAGGGAACTGCACTATGTCTATTTCTTCTTTGATTTACAGTTTTGGGATAAGACTCGGTGGACAAAAGGAGCAAGAGGGAAGTAGATGATTTGGCAGTGGTAGTTTGTGCTGAGAGAGATTTGTAGAGTGATATACGATATGGCTCTGTGAGATGTCTCTCATGACTGTGGCTCAGAAGGGCCAGGTGTATCCACATTGCTACCCTAATCCAGAGCTGTGCAGGTCTCTAGCTAAAAAATATTTTCAGACCTCTACATGTTACATACATATATATATATAGAGAGAGAGATAGAGAGAGAGAAAGAGAGAGAGAGACACTGATGTAGTCATTTTCTACAATGGATTCGATGTGACATTCACACAATTGGTTGCTAAAACCTGGAGAGAAACTTTGCATCAGGAAAACAATTGTCCAAAGGAATAAAATCTCCAAATCATTAGCTATATGCAGCTCCAACGGGACCGAGCGAAAAAGGCTCGAGAAGGAACTCATCCAGGAGACTCTCCACATGGACAGGCACCACAGGTTTCCTAGTCTGGCAACACAAACAGGGCAGCTGCTAGTTCCCAGTGCAAGCCTCAGGGCAAAAACCTCTCCCTCTTCAGTGTCTTTACATCTGAAAAGAAGAAAAGTGACCAAGGGCCAAGGAGAGCTGCCCTGGTGTCAATATTGAGCTGTAAATCAGAATGTGCCAAGTGTTTTGCACAAAATCACCTGTGCCACAGTGATTCTGTTGTTCTCTCTCTCTCTCCCTCCCTCAGACACACACACACACACACACACACACACACAAATCCACAGAGGCACAGGCACAAACGGAGTTATACACATGCACACTGGACAGCTTCTGCAAGGCAGGGCCCTGGGCTGAACCCTGCTTCGCATTTCCTGGAAGCACGCCCAGCCTTTTAAGGCCAGCTCTGAGCTCCCATTGGCGGGATTCCTTCAGAAGGCCCGCCCACAGGGCGCCAGCCAGGCTCTGATAGGCCAGAGGCCTAGGCCACGCCCAGAACCCCACCAGCAATCTCATTGGCCAGTGTGCTTGGACACGCCCAGGAGGGTCCGGGCCCCTAGTCAGTGATTGGCCAGCGGCCTTGAGCACCGCCCACACGGCCCTGCAGCACGCTGATTGGGCAGCCTCCGGAAGGCCCGCCCACCAGCCACTTCCGCTCGACTCTGATTGGCCTGGTGTCCCAGGGACACGCCCCCAGCCAGCCTTCTCTTGGCTCCCATTGGCGGGCTGCTGTCTGAGGGGCGCCCTCTGATAGGCCAGTTCCTAAGGCACGCCCAGGAAGGTCACCGCCCTTGCCCCATGATTAGCCAGCCTCCTGGGCTCCGCCCACGAGGCCCGCCCCAGGCGCTCATTGGACAGCCTCCCGAGGGCCCGCCCCCCAGGCACTTCCGGTGGACCCTGATTGGCTGACCTCCAGGGGTACGCCCACCCAGAGCCAGCACCCAGGCTCTCATTGGTGGGCTGCTCTCTGAGGCCCGCCCACGCAACTCCTCCTCTGTTCTCATTGGCCAGCTCTTGCTTCACGCCCCTGAGGGTGACGTTCCTCCTCTCTGATTGGCCAGCTGTCTCTATGAATACCCACTGGGCCCTCCCCTCAGGCTCATTGGGCACGGGCTCTGAGGCCCGCCCCCGGGGACTTTCTGCCATCCTCTGAAGGCCCTGTTTCTGCAAACACGACCCCCACAGCTCCTGTCTGGGCCCGTCCTTAGGACACTGCCTGCCTGCGCTAGGCTGGCCATGCTCTTGGGGCACACCCAGAAACACTGTCGCCACTCTCCTAGCCCAGTGCCTCAGGGCACTTGCCCCATGGAGCCTTAGTCCCGCCCTGGTGCTGCCCTCTTGTGGACACCCAGCAGAATGCAGCTGAGCACAGGGATTCACAAGCTCCCAGTAGAGTCATCCCAGGCAAAGAGAGAAACCCCTTCCACTTGCAAAGCAAAATGGGGGATCCCCCCACCCCACAGGAAAGAACAGATGTCTAGGGCACTCTACGTCAATTTCAACCCTGCTGTCCACGGGCCACAATTCCTAGAGTTCTCCTCATTCCACAGAATCACTACACTCAACTATGGTCTTTGCCGCCACCTTGTGGACATACAGCAGAATGCAGCTGAGCTCCCCATGCCACTCCTCTTTGAGTCTACCCAGAAAATTACACACAGCATGGGAATAGCAAAGGAAAGAACCCATCTGAGGACCACCTGGGAGAATGCACAACAGAGTCCACAATCCAATGTGCCAATTCATACTTGAAAAACCACTTGTGCAGTGGAAACTTCCTTTGTCATAACACAACCCAGTTCCTAAGTCCCTGTGTCAGGAATAAAGAAACAACAGCGGTAATCTTAACTGAAACACACTTATGCACACTTACACACACACACACACACACACACACACACACACACACACCTTTCCACAGAGACGTACACACTTGTCCCGAAAATAACTTGAATTGGTGTTGCTGTTTTGCACCCTAGCAAAAGGTCAAAGTTTCATGGGTGGAAGGGAGAAGTGTTAAGTTTCTGGCATATGAAGGTGAGAAATGCCTAGAGCAGATCGATAGTTACATGGACAACGAAGGGAGCATGGGTTGTAGGAACAGCTGGTGGAGCTGACAGGGAACTATGTGGAATCCCAGGACCCTGTTTTGAGCCCCTGGTCACACTTACCCAGCTAGGGAAAAGCTGGGCTAGTGACAAATCAGAGCTGCAGATGTCTCTCTGTCTCTCTTCCTGCTTGGGCCCTTCTCTCTCAATTTATGACTGTTTGCTTCTCCTCAATAAAAAAGTTACAAAGGATGTACAGAAATACAGGGGTAGTGGGAAAAATTACCCCCCCGTGCCCACTATTATATGGAACTGTTGACTGTAAACAATTCATCCCCCAAGAAAGAACAGAATAAATATTTGTGAGGTTAAAAACATTGTAGGTTAAATAGTGAACATTCTCTAGCGCCATGCAATACTAATCCATTGTGCATTGGATGTCACTGTCAAAAACAGTGCAGTAGCAGTTGTAGTAGTGTGTAGTATCTGCAAAAGGAAATGTATTGTGTGTCAAAAGTTCCCTTCAATTATAAGAGAAAATCTATCAGGCAGAAGAAATGACCCCTCATGTGATATCGGACGAAATAAATAAATAAATAAATAAATATGCAAATAAATGGGAATGATCTAAGAGGATTTGAAAAAAATAAAAAATAAAAACAAACACCACAGGAAGACCTGATGACAGCAGAAATATAGAAAACGTCTGCTGAGAAATAGAGGGCTGCTTCAAAAATTCCCTGACACACAGGGTCAGGCAAATTACGAATTCTCAGAATGAAAAGAAACGCATACGATTTGAAGCTTACACTAGAAAATGGAGGCAAGTTCTGTGCTATGATAATTACAATAAGGATACTGATAGAAAGGCTATTGGAAATGCTCCTGGAAAGTTTATAATTTATAATTGTAGTGAATCCTGCTCCAACTATGTGACCAATTATGTATGAATAAGGAGGCTATTATAAATGCGGTGATTCTGCATTCAGATCAAATAAAAAGGTCAACAATTCTAAAAATGTCTGAAATATATATATATATATATATATGTACATATATGTATGTGTATCTTTATTATCAACTATGAGGGATACTGACATGGCTATGAGGAGACAGAGTATGGCTTGTGCCAGAGAGACTTACAAAGCTGAGGCTCCAGAAACCTAGGTGAAATCGCCAACAAAACAATCCAGAGCTCAGCCGGGCCCAGGTGACTCGCTTTGTATATCTGGGCCTGTCAGTCAAATAATATAAAAGTAAAATATTAATGAGTGCAGACAGAGTGAGTGAGAGCCTGTGAGAGTCAGAGACAGAGAAGGCAAGAAGAGAAATAGAAGAGTTGGAAAGAGACCAGAAGTCCAAAAGCTCCCACTCTGTGTTCATACATGACAGGTTCAAACCTGGGTTGTCGAGATTGTAAGGCAGCAGTCACCTGTCCACAGACCCCAGACAACCCCAGCCTTCACCATATGTGTGTAGTATTTACGACAGGATATGTATTGTGAGTGTAAACTTCCCTTCAATTATAAGAGAAAAATCTATCAAGCAGAAGAATGGACCCCTCATGTAATATAGAACCAAATAAATAAATAAATAAATATGCAAGTAAATGGGGGTTATCTAGGAGGATTTGAAACAAATGAAAAATAAAAACAAAAAGCACAAGAAGACCTGATGACAGCAGAAACATAGAAACCATCTGCTGAGAAACAGAGGGCTGCTTCAAAAACTCCCTAACACTTCAGGGTCCAGGGACATTAAGATTTCCGGAGAAAGAAAACAAACACATATGTATTGAAGCTTACACTAGAAAAAGGAGGGAAGATCTGGGCCATGATAATTACAATAAGGATGCTAATAGAAACACGATTAGAAATGCTACTGGAAGGTTCTATTATTTATAATTGTATTGAATCCTGCTCCAACTATATGGCCAATTATTTCAGAAAAACTAGGCTGTTATAAATGTGGTAATTCTGAAAGAAGGTCAAATGCATAGGACGAACATTCTAAAAAAGACAGATATATAAATCTATATGTATATATATATACATGTATGTATATCTTTATTATAAACTCTTAGTGATACTGGCATGGAAATGAGGAGACAGAATATGGCTTGTGTCAGAAAGACTTACAAACTGAGGCTCCAGTAGCCTAGGTGAAATCGCCAACACAACAAGCCAGAGCTCAGCAGTGCTCTGGTAACTCTCTTTGTCTATCTGGGCCTGTCAGTAAAATAAGAATCTAAGTAAAATATTAATGAGTGAAGACAGAGTGTGTGAGAGTTAGAGATAGAGAAGGCGAGAAGAGAAATAGATGAGTTGGAAAGAGACCAGAATTCAAAAACCTCCTACACTGTGTTCATTGATGACAGGTTCAAACCTGGCTTGTAGAGATTGTAAGGCAGCAGCTCTCATGCCCACAGACCCCAGACAGCCCCAGCCTTCACCATAGGCTCTACTACCAACCTGACAGTAATGTGTGTGTGTGTGTGTGTGTGTGTGTGTGTCTGTCTGTCTGTCTGTTTGTGTGTGTCTGTGTGTGCTCAGAGATCACCTGTAGTAGTCTCAGAGCATGGGTGGCAAGGGAGCCAGCCTCTCCTGCAACTTATGTACAGAGAACCTATCTGGTCAGGGCAAGCCAGCTAGCCCAGATTGTGGCTAAGCAAGAATGCATATGCAAAGGGACTCTCATGTCTCACTCTCCTGAGTTCCGAATCAATGCCATGCCTCACTATGATCCAAACACTGCCAATGGGGGAAGCTGGGGCACCCCTCAGAATTCAGGGGCTTGAGCCTGTCCAGTCACGTTTGGCTGCCTACTCAGCCTCCAGGCTCTCAGTCCACTGCTCAGGGCAGCAGATTACAAGCCCAGAAAGTACCCAGAAAGGGCTGTGTTTCCACTTAGATGGGAAGTGTGTTGAACCAAACAATAGTGGATGAACCCGGCCCCTTACACCTACCCTTTGGGTCCGGCTAAGGCAATTGCTCCTGTGGCCTCACATCCCTGATCATGGTGTCCTGGTGTCCACACATCACACTCAGAGAGATTCCCAGAAGTAGGCTTGCATGAGTGTCCCATACAATGTCGCTCTGCTTGCAGGAAGCACAAACTCCCCGGGCCCTTGCTATGGACAGACAAAAAAAGATGGATGCCTCCATTGGCCAAATTATGGGCTTCCAGTCAAGATCACAGCCCCGCCCCTCACCTGAGGGCCTGGCTGCTGCTAATCAAGGCAATTGGAAACACCTTTTACACTTGGGCCCTGAGGACATACTCAGGAATCCCTCCAGGAGCTAGCAGGCTGGAAGACCTCCTGACCCCTGGATAGCTGTGCTCCTAGTTGGGCGGCCCTTCTGGCCAGTGGTGAAAATATCCCCTAGATACAAGAAAGAACTTCAGGTTTCAAAGGGATTTGAAACACCATGAGGCACTTGGAAAAGACATTTCACAGCCATCAAAACACCCTCTTTCTGAACACTGGAAGCTTCCGTTTTGCATGGAAAAATCTGGACACTGGTGTGGCCATCAGTACCACAGATCCTTTCCATTTGGCTTAATAGAGGGAAAGCACAGTGTGTGTGCCAGGGGGATCGAGTTTCACTTCCCTTGACCGGGGCTCTCATGGAATAAGGACAAGGATGCTGTGCAGGAAGGTGAGGAGGGCTGCATTGAGGCTGAGTGTCAGCCTCAGGGCCCTGGAGAATGGCAGTCAAGCACAGAGGGCCTGGACAGCTGCAGCTGGAGATGGACATATGCCTGGAACCTGCAGCAGCAACGC
This sequence comes from Erinaceus europaeus, assembly GCF_950295315.1. NCBI lineage: Eukaryota > Metazoa > Chordata > Mammalia > Eulipotyphla > Erinaceidae > Erinaceus > Erinaceus europaeus. The sequence goes on along the minus strand of NW_026647338.1, from coordinate 14,690 downwards.
TGTCTCCGCAGTTCCCCTCTGTACTACACCATGTGCAGGAGACTAAATAATCCAAAGGGCAAAGAAAGGAAAATTTCAACACCAGGAAGGCTGAGTTCACGATGCATGCACTGACTTCCAGTAAGGGCCCAGTGAAGAAGGCACGTAGAGACAGTCAGAGAGACAGAATGACAGAGACAGACAAGGACTGAAATTCTGGCCCTGTGTTGATCAGTGCCAGAGCACTGAAGACAAACCCTCCATGCCCATGCATACTTCTTACAAGTGGCATTGCTATTTTAGGTTTGTGAGGAAAGGTAACACTTAGAACATCTAGGTCTTAGCCACTCTGAGAAGCAACCCTTGGCCGGCAGCCCACTCTCCCAAACTGCCCTCGCCTCTCCAAATTCGAAGTAGTCATAGTGATGCTCCAGCCAAGATGCAGGCTGGCGTATTGCATCTCCCTGGTCCAGCCTCAGCCTGTCCTGTGTGCAGGGAACTGCACTATGTCTATTTCTTCTTTGATTTACAGTTTTGGGATAAGACTCGGTGGACAAAAAGAGCAAGAGGGAAGTAGATGATTTGGCAGTGGTAGTTTGTGCTGAGAGAGATTTGTAGAGTGATATACGATATGGCTCTGTGAGATGTCTCTCATGACTGTGGCTCAGAAGGGCCAGGTGTATCCACATTGCTACCCTAATCCAGAGCTGTGCAGGTCTCTAGCTAAAAAATATTTTCAGACCTCTACATGTTAAATACATATATATATATATATATATATATAGAGAGAGAGAGAGAGAGAGAGAAAGAGAGAGAGAGACACTGATGTAGTCATTTTCTACAATGGATTCGATGTGACATTCACACAATTGATTGCTAAAACCTGGAGAGAAACTTTGCATCAGGAAAAGAATTGTCCAAAGGAATAAAATCTCCAAATCATTAGCTATATGCAGCTCCAACGGGACCGAGCGAAAAAGGCTCGAGAAGGAACTCATCCAGGAGACTCTCCACATGGACAGGCACCACAGGTTTCCTAGTCTGGCAACACAAACAGGGCAGCTGCTAGTTCCCAGTGCAAGCCTCAGGGCAAAAACCTCTCCCTCTTCAGTGTCTTTACATCTGAAAAGAAGAAAAGTGACCAAGGGCCAAGGAGAGCTGCCCTGGTGTCAATATTGAGCTGTAAATCAGAATGTGCCAAGTGTTTTGCACAAAATCACCTGTGCCACAGTGATTCTGTTGTTCTCTCTCTCTCTCCCTCCCTCAGACACACACACACACACACACACACACACACAAATCCACAGAGGCACAGGCACAAACGGAGTTATACACATGCGCACTGGACAGCTTCTGCAAGGCAGGGCCCTGGGCTGAACCCTGCTTCGCATTTCCTGGAAGCACGCCCAGCCTTTTAAGGCCAGCTCTGAGCTCCCATTGGCGGGATTCCTTCAGAAGGCCCGCCCACAGGGCGCCAGCCAGGCTCTGATAGGCCAGAGGCCTAGGCCACGCCCAGAACCCCACCAGCAATCTCATTGGCCAGTGTGCTTGGACACGCCCAGGAGGGTCCGCGCACCTAGTCAGTGATTGGCCAGCGGCATTGAGCACCGCCCACACGGCCCTGCAGCACGCTGATTGGGCAGCCTCCAGAAGGCCCGCCCACCAGCCACTTCCGCTCGCCTCTGATTGGCCTGGTGTCCCAGGGACACGCCCCCAGCCAGCCTTCTCTTGGCTCCCATTGGCGGGCTGCTGTCTGAGGGGCGCCCTCTGATAGGCCAGTTCCTAAGGCATGCCCAGGAAGGTCACCGCCCTTGCCCCATGATTGGCCAGCCTCCTGGGCTCCGCCCACGAGGCCCGCCCCAGGCGCTCATTGGACAGCCTCCCGAGGGCCCGCCCCCCAGGCACTTCCGCTGGACCCTGATTGGCTGACCTCCAGGGGTACGCCCACCCAGAGCCAGCACCCAGGCTCTCATTGGTGGGCTGCTCTCTGAGGCCCGCCCACGCAACTCCTCCTCTGTTCTCATTGGCCAGCTCTTGCTTCACGCCCCTGAGGGTGACGTTCCTCCTCTCTGATTGGCCAGCTGTCTCTATGAATACCCACTGGGCCCTCCCCTCAGGCTCATTGGGCACGGGCTCTGAGGCCCGCCCCCGGGGACTTTCTGCCATCCTCTGAAGGCCCTGTTTCTGCAAACACGACCCCCACAGCTCCTGTCTGGGCCCGTCTTTAGGACACTGCCTGCCTGCGCTAGGCTGGCCATGCTCTTGGGGCACACCCAGAAACACTGTCGCCACTCTCCTAGCCCAGTGCCTCAGGGCACTTGCCCCATGGAGCCTTAGTCCCGCCCTGGTGCTGCCCTCTTGTGGACACCCAGCAGAATGCAGCTGAGCACAGGGATTCACAAGCTCCCAGTAGAGTCATCCCAGGCAAAGAGAGAAACCCCTTCCACTTGCAAAGCCAAATGGGGGATCCCCCCACCCCACAGGAAAGAACAGATGTCTAGGGCACTCTACGTCAATTTCAACCCTGCTGTCCACGGGCCACAATTCCTAGAGTTCTCCTCATTCCACAGAATCACTACACTCAACTATGGTCTTTGCCGCCACCTTGTGGACATACAGCAGAATGCAGCTGAGCTCCCCATGCCACTCCTCTTTGAGTCTACCCAGAAAATTACACACAGCATGGGAATAGCAAAGGAAAGAACCCATCTGAGGACCACCTGGGAGAATGCACAACAGAATCCACAATCCAATGTGCCAATTCATACTTGAAAAACCACTTGTGCAGTGGAAACTTCCTTTGTCATAACACAACCCAGTTCCTAAGTCCCTGTGTCAGGAATAAAGAAACAACAGCGGTAATCTTAACTGAAACACACTTATGCACACTTACACACACACACACACACACACACACACACACACACACACACACACACCTTCCCACAGATACGTACACACTTCTCCCGAAAATAACTTGGATTGGAGTTGCTGTTTCGCACCCTAGCAAAAGGTCAAAGTTTCATGGGTGGAAGGGAGAAGTGTTAAGTTTCTGGCATATGAAGGTGAGAAATGCCTAGAGCAGATCCATAGTTACATGGACAACGAAGGGAGCATGGGTTGGAGGGACAGCTGGTGGAGCTGCCAGGGAAGTATGTGGAATCCCAGGACCCTGTTTTGAGCCCCTGGTCACACTTACCCAGCTAGGGAAAAGCTGGGCTAGTGACAAATCAGAGCTGCAGATGTCTCTCTGTCTCTCTTCCTGCTTGGGCCCTGCTCTCTCAATTTATGACTGTTTGCTTCTCCTCAATAAGAAAGTTACAAAGGATGTACAGAAATACAGGGGTAGTGGGAAAAATTACCCCCCGTGCCCACTATTACATGGAACTGTTGACTGTAAACCATTCATCCCCCAAGAAAGAACAGAATAAATATTTGTGAGGTTAAAAACATTGTAGGTTAAATAGCGAACATTCTCTAGAGCCATGCAATACTAATCCATTGTGCATTGGATGTCACTGTCAAAAACAGTGCAGTAGCAGTTGTAGTAGTGTGTAGTATCTGCAAAAGGAAATGTATTGTGTGTCAAAAGTTCCCTTCAATTATAAGAGAAAATCTATCAGGCAGAAGAAATGACCCCTCATGTGATATCGGACGAAATAAATAAATAAATAAATAAATATGCAAATAAATGGGAATAATCTAAGAGGATTTGAAAAAAATAAAAAATAAAAACAAACACCACAGGAAGACCTGATGACAGCAGAAATATAGAAAACGTCTGCTGAGAAATAGAGGGCTGCTTCAAAAATTCCCTGACACACAGGGTCCAGGCAAATTACGAATTCCGAGAATGAAAAGAAACGCATACGATTTGAAGCTTACACTAGAAAATGGAGGCAAGTTCTGTGCTATGATAATTACAATAAGGATACTGATAGAAAGGCTATTGGAAATGCTCCTGGAAAGTTTATAATTTATAATTGTAGTGAATCCTGCTCCAACTATGTGACCAATTATTTATGAATAAGGAGGCTTTTATAAATGCGGTAATTCTGCATTCAGATCAAATAAAAAGGTCAACAATTCTAAAAATGTCTGATATATATATATATATATATATATATATATATGTATGTATATGTACATATATGTATGTGTATCTTTATTATCAACTATGAGGGATACTGGCATGGCTATGAGGAGACAGAGTATGGCTTGTGCCAGAGAGACTTACAAATCTGAGGCTCCAGAAACCTAGGTGAAATCGCCAACAAAACAATCCAGAGCTCAGCTGGGCCCTGGTGACTCGCTTTGTATATCTGGGCCTGTCAGTCAAATAATATATAAGTAAAATATTAATGAGTGCAGACAGAGTGAGTGAGAGCCTGTGAGAGTCAGAGACAGAGAAGGCAAGAAGAGAAATAGAAGAGTTGGAAAGAGACCAGAAGTCCAAAAGCTCCCACTCTGTGTTCATACATGACAGGTTCAAACCTGGGTTGTCGAGATTGTAGGGCAGCAGTCTCCTGTCCACAGACCCCAGACAACCCCAGCCTTCACCATATGTGTGTAGTATTTACGACAGGATATGTATTGTGAGTGTAAACTTCCCTTCAATAATAAGAGAAAAATCTATCAAGCAGAAGAATGGACACCTCATGTAATATAGAACCAAATAAATAAATAAATAAATAAATAAATATGCAAATAAATGGGGGTTATCTAGGAGGATTTGAAACAAATGAAAAATAAAAACAAAAAGCACAAGAAGACCTGATGACAGCAGAAACATAGAAACCATCTGCTGAGAATCAAGGGCTGCTTCAAAAGCTCCGAGACCCTTCAGAGTCCAGGGAAATTAAGATTTCGGGAGAATGAAAAGAAACTCATATGTATTGAAGCTTACACTAGAGAAAGGAGGCAAGTTCTGTACTATGATAATTAAAATAAGGATGCTGATAGAAATGCTATTAGAAATGCTACTGGAAGGTTCTATTATTTATAATTGTATTGAATCCTGCTCCAACTATGTGGCCAATTAGTAGGGAAAAAGGAACCTGTTGTAAATGTGTGAATTCTGATTAAGATCAATTACATAGGTTGACAATTCTAAAAATGACAGAGATATATATGTATATTTATATATGTATATGGATGTATATCTTTATTATAAAGTCTGAGAGATACTGCCATGGATATGAGGAGACAGAATATGGCTTAAGTCAGAGAGACTTACCAATCAGAGGCTCCAGTAGCCTAGGTGAAATCACAAACAAAACCAGCCAGAGCTCAGCAGTGCTCTGGCCACTCTCTTTGTATATCTGGGCCTGTCAATAAAATAAGGATATAAGTAAAATATTCCTGAGTTCAGACAGAGTGAGAGAGAGCCTGTGAGAGTCAGAGACAGAGATGGCGAGAAGAGAAATAGAAGAGTTGGAAATAGACCAGAAGTCAAAAACCCCCTAGGCTGTGTTCATTCATGACAGGTTCAAACCTGGGTTGTAGAGATTGTCACGCAGCAGCTCTAATGCCCACAGACCCCAGACAACCCAAGCCTTCACCATATGTGTGTAGTATTTGCCCCAGGAAATGTATTGTGCATCAAAAGTTCCCTTCAGTTATAAGAGAAAATCTCTCAAGCAGAAGAAATGATGCCACATGTGATACCTGACTAAATAAATAAATATGCAAATAAATGGGGATGATCTAGGAGGACTTGAAACAATAAAAATAAATAAAGACAAAAACCACAAGAAGACCTGATGACAGCAGAAACATAGAAACCATCTACTGAGAAACAGAGGGCTGCTTCAAAAATTCCCTAACACTTCAGGGTCCAGGGACATTAAGATTTCCGGAGAAAGAAAACAAACACATACGTATTGAAGCTTACACTAGAAAAAGGAGGGAAGATCTGGGCCATGATAATTACAATAAGGATGCTAATAGAAACACGATTAGAAATGCTACTGGAAGGTTCTATTATTTATAATTGTATTGAATCCTGCTCCAACTATATGGCCAATTATTTCAGAAAAACTAGGCTGTTATAAATGTGGTAATTCTGAAAGAAGGTCAAATACATAGGTCGAACATTCTAAAAATGACAGATATATAAATCTATATGTATATATATACATGTATGTATATCTTTATTATAAACTCTGAGTGATACTGGCATGGAAATGAGGAGACAGAATATGGCTTGTGTCAGAAAGACTTACAAACTGAGGCTCCAGTAGCCTAGGTGAAATCGCCGACACAACAAGCCAGAGCTCAGCAGTGCTCTGGTAACTCTCTTTGTCTATCTGGGCCTGTCAGTAAAATAAGAATCTAAGTAAAATATTAATGAGTGAAGACAGAGTGTGTGAGAGCATGTGAGAGTTAGAGATAGAGAAGGCGAGAAGAGAAAGAGATGAGTTGGAAAGAGACCAGAATTCAAAAACCTCCTACACTGTGTTCATTGATGACAGGTTCAAACCTGGCTTGTAGAGATTGTAAGGCAGCAGCTCTCATGCCCACAGACCCCAGACAGCCCCAGCCTTCACCATAGGCTCTACTACCAACCTGACAGTAATGTGTGTGTGTGTGTGTGTGTGTCTATCTGTCTGTCTGTTTGTGTGTGTCTGTGTGTGCTCAGAGATCACCTGTAGTAGTCTCAGAGCATGGGTGGCAAAGGAGCAAGCCTCTCCTGCAACTTATGTACAGAGAACCTATCTGGTCAGGGCAAGCCAGCTAGCCCAGATTGTGGCTAAGCAAGAATGCATATGCAAAGGGACTCTCATGTCTCACTCTCCTGAGTTCCGAATCAATGCCATGCCTCACTATGATCCAAACACTGCCAATGGGGGAAGCTGGGGCACCCCTCAGAATTCAGGGGCTTGAGCCTGTCCAGTCACGTTTGGCTGCCTACTCAGCCTCCAGGCTCTCAGTCCACTGCTCAGGGCAGCAGATTACAAGCCCAGAAAGTACCCAGAAAGGGCTGTGTTTCCACTTAGATGGGAAGTGTGTTGAACCAAACAATAGTGGATGAACCCGGCCCCTTACACCTACCCTTTGGGTCCGGCTAAGGCAATTGCTCCTGTGGCCTCACATCCCTGATCATGGTGTCCTGGTGTCCACATATCACACTCAGAGAGATTCCCAGAAGTAGACTTGCATGAGTGTCCCATACAATGTCGCTCTGCTTGCAGGAAGCACAAACTCCCCGGGCCCTTGCTATGGACAGACAAAAAAAGATGGATGCCTCCATTGGCCAAATTAGGGGCTTCCAGTCAAGATCACAGCCCCGCCCCTCACCTGAGGGCCTGGCTGCTGCTAATCAAGGCAATTGGAAACACCTTTTACACTTGGGCCCTGAGGACATACTCAGGAATCCCTCCAGGAGCTAGCAGGCTGGAAGACCTCCTGACCCCTGGATAGCTGTGCTCCTAGTTGGGCGGCCCTTCTGGCCAGTGGTGAAAATATCCCCTAGATACAAGAAAGAACTTCAGGTTTCAAAGGGATTTGAAACACCATGAGGCACTTGGAAAAGACATTTCACAGCCATCAAAACACCCTCTTTCTGAACACTGGAAGCTTCCGTTTTGCATGGAAAAATCTGGACACTGGTGTGGCCATCAGTACCACAGATCCTTTCCATTTGGCTTAATAGAGGGAAAGCACAGTGTGTGTGCCAGGGGGATCGAGTTTCACTTCCCTTGACCGGGGCTCTCATGGAATAAGGACAAGGATGCTGTGCAGGAAGGTGAGGAGGGCTGCATTGAGGCTGAGTGTCAGCCTCAGGGCCCTGGAGAATGGCAGTCAAGCACAGAGGGCCTGGACAGCTTCAGCTGGAGATGGACATATGCCTGGAACCTGCAGCAGCAACGCTGTCTCCGCAGTTCCCCTCTGTACTACACCATGTGCAGGAGACTAAATAATCCAAAGGGCAAAGAAAGGAAAATTTCAACACCAGGAAGGCTGAGTTCACGATGCATGCACTGACTTCCAGTAAGGGCCCAGTGAAGAAGGCACGTAGAGACAGTCAGAGAGACAGAATGACAGAGACAGACAAGGACTGAAATTCTGGCCCTGTGTTGATCAGTGCCAGAGCACTGAAGACAAACCCTCCATGCCCATGCATACTTCTTACAAGTGGCATTGCTATTTTAGGTTTGTGAGGAAAGGTAACACTTAGAACATCTAGGTCTTAGCCACTCTGAGAAGCAACCCTTGGCCGGCAGCCCACTCTGCAAAACTGCCCTCGCCTCTCCAAATTCGAAGTAGTCATAGTGATGCTCCAGCCAAGATGCAGGCTGGCGTATTGCATCTCCCTGGTCCAGCCTCAGCCTGTCCTGTGTGCAGGGAACTGCACTATGTCTATTTCTTCTTTGATTTACAGTTTTGGGATAAGACTCGGTGGACAAAAAGAGCAAGAGGGAAGTAGATGATTTGGCAGTGGTAGTTTGTGCTGAGAGAGATTTGTAGAGTGATATACGATATGGCTCTGTGAGATGTCTCTCATGACTGTGGCTCAGAAGGGCCAGGTGTATCCACATTGCTACCCTAATCCAGAGCTGTGCAGGTCTCTAGCTAAAAAATATTTTCAGACCTCTACATGTTACATACATATATATATATATATATATATAGAGAGAGAGAGAGAGAGAGAGAGAGAGAAAGAGAGAGAGAGACACTGATGTAGTCATTTTCTACAATGGATTCGATGTGACATTCACACAATTGATTGCTAAAACCTGGAGAGAAACTTTGCATCAGGAAAAGAATTGTCCAAAGGAATAAAATCTCCAAATCATTAACTATATGCAGCTCCAACGGGACCGAGCGAAAAAGTCTCGAGAAGGAACTCATCCAGGAGACTCTCCACATGGACAGGCACCACAGGTTTCCTAGTCTGGCAACACAAACAGGGCAGCTGCTAGTTCCCAGTGCAAGCCTCAGGGCAAAAACCTCTCCCTCTTCAGTGTCTTTACATCTGAAAAGAAGAAAAGTGACCAAGGGCCAAGGAGAGCTGCCCTGGTGTCAATATTGAGCTGTAAATCAGAATGTGCCAAGTGTTTTGCACAAAATCACCTGTGCCACAGTGATTCTGTTGTTCTCTCTCTCTCTCCCTCCCTCAGACACACACACACACACACACACAAATCCACAGAGGCACAGGAACAAACGGAGTTATACACATGCGCACTGGACAGCTTCTGCAAGGCAGGGCCCTGGGCTGAACCCTGCTTCGCATTTCCTGGAAGCACGCCCAGCCTTTTAAGGCCAGCTCTGAGCTCCCATTGGCGGGATTCCTTCAGAAGGCCCGCCCACAGGGCGCCAGCCAGGCTCTGATAGGCCAGAGGCCTAGGCCACGCCCAGAACCCCACCAGCAATCTCATTGGCCAGTGTGCTTGGACACGCCCAGGAGGGTCCGCGCCCCTAGTCAGTGATTGGCCAGCGGCCTTGAGCACCGCCCACACGGCCCTGCAGCACGCTGATTGGGCAGCCTCCGGAAGGCCCGCCCACCAGCCACTTCTGCTCGACTCTGATTGGCCTGGTGTCCCAGGGAGACGCCCCCAGCCAGCCTTCTCTTGGCTCCCATTGGCGGGCTGCTGTCTGAGGGACGCCCTCTGATAGGCCACTTCCTAAGGCACGCCCAGGAAGGTCACCGCCCTTGCCCCATGATTGGCCAGCCTCCTGGGCTCCGCCCACGAGGCCCGCCCCAGGCGCTCATTGGACAGCCTCCCGAGGGCCCGCCCCCCAGGCACTTCCGCTGGACCCTGATTGGCTGACCTCCAGGGGTACGCCCACCCAGAGCCAGCACCCAGGCTCTCATTGGTGGGCTGCTCTCTGAGGCCCGCCCACGCAACTCCTCCTCTGTTCTCATTGGCCAGCTCTTGCTTCACGCCCCTGAGGGTGACGTTCCTCCTCTCTGATTGGCCAGCTGTCTCTATGAATACCCACTGGGCCCTCCCCTCAGGCTCATTGGGCACGGGCTCTGAGGCCCGCCCCCGGGGACTTTCTGCCATCCTCTGAAGGCCCTGTTTCTGCAAACACGACCCCCACAGCTCCTGTCTGGGCCCGTCCTTAGGACACTGCCTGCCTGCGCTAGGCTGGCCATGCTCTTGGGGCACACCCAGAAACACTGTCGCCACTCTCCTAGCCCAGTGCCTCAGGGCACTTGCCCCATGGAGCCTTAGTCCCGCCCTGGTGCTGCCCTCTTGTGGACACCCAGCAGAATGCAGCTGAGCACAGGGATTCACAAGCTCCCAGTAGAGTCATCCCAGGCAAAGAGAGAAACCCCTTCCACTTGCAAAGCCAAATGGGGGATCCCCCCACCCCACAGGAAAGAACAGATGTCTAGGGCACTCTACGTCAATTTCAACCCTGCTGTCCACGGGCCACAATTCCTAGAGTTCTCCTCATTCCACAGAATCACTACACTCAACTATGGTCTTTGCCGCCACCTTGTGGACATACAGCAGAATGCAGCTGAGCTCCCCATGCCACTCCTCTTTGAGTCTACCCAGAAAATTACACACAGCATGGGAATAGCAAAGGAAAGAACCCATCTGAGGACCACCTGGGAGAATGCACAACAGAGTCCACAATCCAATGTGCCAATTCATACTTGAAAAACCACTTGTGCAGTGGAAACTTCCTTTGTCATAACACAACCCAGTTCCTAAGTCCCTGTGTCAGGAATAAAGAAACAACAGCGGTAATCTTAACTGAAACACACTTATGCACACTTACACACACACACACACACACACCTTCCCACAGAGACGTACACACTTGTCCCGAAAATAACTTGGATTGGAGTTGCTGTTTTGCACCCTAGCGAAAGGTCAAAGTTTCATGGGTGGAAGGGAGAAGTGTTAAGTTTCTGGCATATGAAGGTGAGAAATGCCTAGAGCAGATCGATAGTTACATGGACAACGAAGGGAGCATGGGTTGGAGGAACAGCTGGTGGAGCTGCCAGGGAACTATGTGGAATCCCAGGACCCTGTTTTGAGCCCCTGGTCACACTTACCCAGCTAGGGAAAAGCTGGGCTAGTGACAAATCAGAGCTGCAGATGTCTCTCTGTCTCTCTTCCTGCTTGGGCCCTGCTCTCTCAATTTATGACTGTTTGCTTCTCCTCAATAAGAAAGTTACAAAGGATGTACAGAAATACAGGGGTAGTGGGAAAAATTACCCCCCCGGTGCCCAATATTATATGGAACTGTTGACTGTAAACCATTCATCCCCCAAGAAAGAACAGAATAAATATTTGTGAGGTTAAAAACATTGTAGGTTAAATAGTGAACATTCTCTAGAGCCATGCAATACTAATCCATTGTGCATTGGATGTCACTGTCAAAAACAGTGCAGTAGCAGTTGTAGTAGTGTGTAGTATCTGCAAAAGGAAATGTATTGTGTGTCAAAAGTTCCCTTCAATTATAAGAGAAAATCTATCAGGCAGAAGAAATGACCCCTCATGTGATATCGGACGAAATAAATAAATAAATAAATATGCAAATAAATGGGAATGATCTAAGAGGATTTGAAAAAAATAAAAAATAAAAACAAACACCACAGGAAGACCTGATGACAGCAGAAATATAGAAAACGTCTGCTGAGAAATAGAGGGCTGCTTCAAAAATTCCCTGACACACAGGGTCCAGGCAAATTACGAATTCCGAGAATGAAAAGAAACGCATACGATTTGAAGCTTACACTAGAAAATGGAGGCAAGTTCTGTGCTATGATAATTACAATAAGGATACTGATAGAAAGGCTATTGGAAATGCTCCTGGAAAGTTTATAATTTATAATTGTAGTGAATCCTGCTCCAACTATGTGACCAATTATTTCTGAATAAGGAGGCTATTATAAATGCGGTAATTCTGCATTCAGATCAAATAAAAAGGTCATCAATTCTAAAAATGTCTGATATATATATATATATGTATGTATGTATATGTACATATATGTATGTGTATCTTTATTATCAACTATGAAGGATACTGGCATGGCTATGAGGAGACAGAGTATGGCTTGTGCCAGAGAGACTTACAAAGCTGAGGCTCCAGAAACCTAGGTGAAATCGCCAACAAAACAATCCAGAGCTCAGCCGGGCCCTGGTGACTCGCTTTGTATATCTGGGCCTGTCAGTCAAATATTATAAAAGTAAAATATTAATGAGTGCAGACAGAGTGAGTGAGAGCCTGTGAGAGTCAGAGACAGAGAAGGCAAGAAGAGAAATAGAAGAGTTGGAAAGAGACCAGAAGTCCAAAAGCTCCCACTCTGTGTTCATACATAACAGGTTCAAACCTGGGTTGTCGAGATTGTAAGGCATCAGTCTCCTGTCCACAGACCCGAGACAACCCCAGCCTTCACCATATGTGTGTAGTATTTACGACAGGATATGTATTGTGAGTGTAAACTTCCCTTCAATTATAAGAGAAAAATCTATCAAGCAGAAGAATGGACCCCTCATGTAATATAGAACCAAATAAATAAATAAATAAATAAATATGCAAATAAATGGGGGTTATCTAGGAGGATTTGAAACAAATGAAAAATAAAAACAAAAAGCACAAGAAGACCTGATGACAGCAGAAACATAGAAACCATCTGCTGAGAATCAAGGGCTGCTTCAAAAGCTCCGAGACCCTTCAGAGTCCAGGGAAATTAAGATTTCGGGAGAATGAAAAGAAACTCATATGTATTGAAGCTTACACTAGAGAAAGGAGGCAAGTTCTGTACTATGATAATTAAAATAAGGATGCTGATAGAAATGCTATTAGAAATGCTACTGGAAGGTTCTATTATTTATAATTGTATTGAATCCTGCTCCAACTATGTGGCCAATTAGTAGGGAAAAAGGAACCTGTTGTAAATGTGTGAATTCTGATTAAGATCAATTACATAGGTTGACAATTCTAAAAATGACAGAGATATATATGTATATTTATATATGTATATGGATGTATATCTTTATTATAAAGTCTGAGAGATACTGCCATGGATATGAGGAGACAGAATATGGCTTAAGTCAGAGAGACTTACCAATCAGAGGCTCCAGTAGCCTAGGTGAAATCACAAACAAAACCAGCCAGAGCTCAGCAGTGCTCTGGCCACTCTCTTTGTATATCTGGGCCTGTCAATAAAATAAGGATATAAGTAAAATATTCCTGAGTTCAGACAGAGTGAGAGAGAGCCTGTGAGAGTCAGAGACAGAGATGGCGAGAAGAGAAATAGAAGAGTTGGAAATAGACCAGAAGTCAAAAACCCCCTAGGCTGTGTTCATTCATGACAGGTTCAAACCTGGGTTGTAGAGATTGTCACGCAGCAGCTCTAATGCCCACAGACCCCAGACAACCCAAGCCTTCACCATATGTGTGTAGTATTTGCCCCAGGAAATGTATTGTGCATCAAAAGTTCCCTTCAGTTATAAGAGAAAATCTCTCAAGCAGAAGAAATGATGCCACATGTGATACCTGACTAAATAAATAAATATGCAAATAAATGGGGATGATCTAGGAGGACTTGAAACAATAAAAATAAATAAAGACAAAAACCACAAGAAGACCTGATGACAGCAGAAACATAGAAACCATCTGCTGAGAAACAGAGGGCTGCTTCAAAAATTCCCTAACACTTCAGGGTCCAGGGACATTAAGATTTCCGGAGAAAGAAAACAAACACATACGTATTGAAGCTTACACTAGAAAAAGGAGGGAAGATCTGGGCCATGATAATTACAATAAGGATGCTAATAGAAACACGATTAGAAATGCTACTGGAAGGTTCTATTATTTATAATTGTATTGAATCCTGCTCCAACTATATGGCCAATTATTTCAGAAAAACTAGGCTGTTATAAATGTGGTAATTCTGAAAGAAGGTCAAATACATAGGTCGAACATTCTAAAAATGACAGATATATAAATCTATATGTATATATATACATGTATGTATATCTTTATTATAAACTCTGAGTGATACTGGCATGGAAATGAGGAGACAGAATATGGCTTGTGTCAGAAAGACTTACAAACTGAGGCTCCAGTAGCCTAGGTGAAATCGCCGACACAACAAGCCAGAGCTCAGCAGTGCTCTGGTAACTCTCTTTGTCTATCTGGGCCTGTCAGTAAAATAAGAATCTAAGTAAAATATTAATGAGTGAAGACAGAGTGTGTGAGAGCATGTGAGAGTTAGAGATAGAGAAGGCGAGAAGAGAAATAGATGAGTTGGAAAGAGACCAGAATTCAAAAACCTCCTACACTGTGTTCATTGATGACAGGTTCAAACCTGGCTTGTAGAGATTGTAAGGCAGCAGCTCTCATGCCCACAGACCCCAGACAGCCCCAGCCTTCACCATAGGCTCTACTACCAACCTGACAGTAATGTGTGTGTGTGTGTGTGTGTGTGTGTGTCTGTTTGTGTGTGTCTGTGTGTGCTCAGAGATCACCTGAAGTAGTCTCAGAGCATGGGTGGCAAGGGAGCCAGCCTCTCCTGCAACTTATGTACAGAGAACCTATCTGGTCAGGGCAAGCCAGCTAGCCCAGATTGTGGCTAAGCAAGAATGCATATGCAAAGGGACTCTCATGTCTCACTCTCCTGAGTTCCGAATCAACGCCATGCCTCACTATGATCCAAACACTGCCAATGGGGGAAGCTGGGGCACCCCTCAGAATTCAGGGGCTTGAGCCTGTCCAGTCACGTTTGGCTGCCTACT
>NW_026647337.1:0-27539 GCF_950295315.1 Erinaceus europaeus | reverse complement strand
GGATGAGGGCTGAGAGGATGAGGGCTGAGGGGATGAGGGCTGAGGGGATGAGGGCTGAGGGGATGAGGGCTGAGGGGATGAGGGCTGAGGGGAGAGGGCTGAGGAGATGAGGGCTGAGGGATGAGGGGATGAGGGCTGAGAGGATGAGGGGCTGAGAGGATGAGGGCTGAGGGGATGAGGGCTGAGGGATGAGGGGATGAGGGCTGAGAGGATGAGGGCTGAGGGGATGAGGGCTGAGGGATGAGGGGATGAGGGCTGAGAGGATGAGGGCTGAGGAGATGAGGGCTGAGGGATGAGGGGATGAGGGCTGAGAGGATGAGGGCTGAGAGGATGAGGGCTGAGGGGATGAGGGCTGAGGGGATGAGGGCTGAGGGGATGAGGGCTGAGGGGATGAGGGCTGAGGGATGAGGGGATGAGGGCTGAGAGGATGAGGGCTGAGGGGATGAGGGCTGAGGGGATGAGGTGCTGAGTGCTGAGGGCTGAGGGGATGAGGGCTGAGGGGACGAGGGGCTGAGGGATGAGGGGATGTGGGGATGAGGGGCTGAGGGCTGAAGGGATGAGGTGCTGAGGGATGAGGGCTGAGGGGATGAGGGCTGTTTGGATGAGGGGATGAGGGGCTGAGGGATGAGGGGATGAGGGCTGAGGGGATGAGGGCTGAGGGGATGAGGGCTGATGGCTGAGGTGATGAGGGGATGAGGGCTGATGGCTGAAGGGATGAGGGATGAGGGGCTGAGGGATGAGGGGCTGAGGGCTGAGAGGCTGAGGGCTGAAGGCAGAGACGCTGAGGACTGTGGGGCTGAGAGCTGATGGTCTGAGGGGCTGAGTGCTGAGGGGCTGAGGGGCGGCTCCTCCCAGGCCCCTTTCTACTCTGTGCTCTTAGAAGGTGCACAGGGGAGAGGCAGGGAGAGGCCATAGCACTGAAGCTCCCTTACCGCCTTGGGAGCCGGGCCACACCCTGTGTGTGTCTGTCTGTCTGTCTGTCCCGGTGAGCTATTCTGTCAGCTCTGCTCAGGCACTTGTGAACATTGCTTTGTATTTGTTTGGTTTGGGTTTTGCCTCCAGGGTGATCACTGGGGCTCTGGCAGCACTGTGAATCCGCTGCTCCAGACGGCCATTTTTCTATCTTATTGGACAGGACAGAGAGCAATTGTGATGGAGGGGGAGACAGAGAGACAGAGACAGACAAACACCTGCAGCCCTGCCTCACCGCTGGTGAAGTGCCCCCCTTGCAGGTGGGGAGCGAGGGCTCGAACCCTAATCTTGTGCAGGACCCTGCCCTCAGTGCTGTGTGCTCTGACCCGGTGCACTAGCACCTGCCGCCTCAGACAGTTCTCAGTATTCACTGAGGGAGGTGAGAGAGAGGAAGAGGAGGGTTGAGCTCAGCTCGGAAAGCTTGGGCGGAGCCCTGACGTAGCCGCCTCAGCCCAGAAACAGCTCGCGGTCCGCACAGAGAGACAGAGCAGCCGGCCAGACCCTCGGACCCCCGGCCCCTCGTCCGGGCTCTGGAGAGGAGGCCTGCCATCGGGGTGCCCTGCTCACGCACCCTGACAGGCCCGTTTCCCCACAGAAAACTCTGCCGCTGCTGGGAGACCTCATCAGGGACAAACACCAGAAGGTCATGGAGGAGCTGGAGACCTGTGGCAGAGACGTGCCGGACGACGAGATGGGACAGATGGTCTTCCTGATAGACGTGAGTCAGGCCGGTCCTCCGTGGAACAGACACCCGAGTCGAGTTTGGTCCGGGAAGGGCCTGCATGACCCTGACTCTGCTCTGAATCTGCCCTGACTGTGCCCTGAATCTGCTCTGAATCTGCCCTGAATCTGCCCTGACTCTGCTCTGAATCTGCCCTGAATCTACTCTGAATCTGCCCTGAATCTGCCCTGAATCTGCCCTGAATCTGCTCTGATTCAGCCCTGAATCTGCCCTGAATCTGCTGTGAATCTGCTCTGAATCTGCCCTGACTCTGCCCTGACTCTGCTCTGAATCTGCTCTGACTCTGCTCTGAATCTGCCCTGAATCTGCCCTGAATCAGCCCTGAATCTGCCCTGAATCTGCTCTGAATCTGCTCTGAATCAGCCCTGAATCAGCCCTGAATCAGCCCTGAATCTGCCCGGACTCTGCCCTGAATCTGCTCTGAATCTGCCCTGAATCTGCTCTGACTCTGCCCTAGATCTGCTCTAAATCTGCCCTGAATCTGCTCTGAATGTGCCCAGAATCTCCTCTGAATCTGCTCTGAATTGGCCCTAAATTGGCCCTGAATCTGCTCTGAATCTGCTCTGAATCTGCCCTGAATTTGCCCTGAATCTGCCCTGAATCGGCCCTGTATCAGCCCTGAATCTGCTCTGAATCTTCCCAGACTCTGCTCTGAATCTTCTCTGAATCTGCCCTGAATCTGCCCTGAATTTGCTCTGAATCTGCCCTGAATCTGATCTGAATCTGCCTTGAATTTGCCCTGTATCAGCCCTGAATCAGCCCTGAATCTGCTCTGAATCTGCCCTGAATCTGCTCTGACTCTGCTCTGAATCTGCCCTGAATCAGCCCTGAATCTGCTCTGAATCTGCCTTGACTCTGCTCTGAATCTGCCCTGATTCTCCCCTGAATCTGCTCTGACTGTGCCCTGAATCTGCTCTAAATCTGCCCTGAATCTGCCCAGACTCTCCTCTGAATCTGCCTTGAGTCTGCTCTGAATCTGCCCTGAATTGGCCCTGAATCTGCCCTGAATCTGCCCTGAATCTGCTCTGAATCTTCTCTGAATCTGCCGTGAATCTGCTCTGAATCTGCCCTGAATCTGCTCTGAATCTGCCTTGAATTGTCCCTGAATAGGCCCTGAATCTGCTCTGAATCTGCCCTGAATCTGTTCTGAATCTGCCCTGAATCTGCCCTGAATCTGCCCTGAAACTGCTCTGAATATTCTCTGAGTCTGCCCTGAATCTGCCCTGAATCTGCTCTGAATCTTCTCTGAATCTGCCCTGAATCTGCCGTGAATCTGCTCTGAATCTGCCCTGAATCTGCTCTGAATCTGCCTTGAATTGGCCCTGAATAGGCCCTGAATCTGCTCTGAATCTGCCCTGAATCTGTTCTGAATCTGCCCTGAATCTGCTCTGAATATCCTCTGAGTCTGCCCTGAATCTGCTCTGAATATGCCCAGACTCTCCTCTTAATCTGCCCTGAATCTGCTCTGAATCTGCCCTGAATTGGCCCTGAATTGGCCCTGAATCTGCTCTGAATCTGCCCTGAATCTGCCCTGAATCTGCTCTGAATCTGCCCTGAATCTGCTCTGAATCTGCTCTGAATCTGCCCTGAATCTGCCCTGAATCTGCTCTGAATCTGTCCTGAATCTGCCCTGAATCTGCTCTGAATCTGCCCTCTCTCTGCCCTGAATCTGCCCTGTCCTGCACTGAATCTGCCCCTGCCCTGCCCTGCCCTGCCCTGCACCTGCCCTGCCCAGCGGCTTGCCGCAGCCACCCCCCAGACCCACAGTCCCTTGCAATTGACGCACCTTTGTGCTTTTCATTTTTCCTTTTTTTTAAAAAAATATTTTATTGATTTGTAGTGAAAGAGGGATACACAGAGAGAAAGATACACAGAGAGGGCGACCAGAGCCCTGCTCCGCCTGGCTTATGGTGGTGCTGGGGACTGAACCCGGGACTTCGGAGCCTCAGGCTTGAAAGAGTTTTGCATAACCATCATGCTGTCTCCCCAGCCTGCTATTCATTTCTTTTCTCTTTACGGGGGATTAATGGCTGACTGTCGACAGTGAGATACAGTTGTTTGTACATGTGTCACATTCTCGGTTTTCCCCATCACACTCTCGCTCCCCCCCCACACACACACACACTCCTGGGTCCTCCTCTGCCATCAAGTTCCAGGACCTGAACACCCCACCTCCACCCCACACACCCCAGAGGCTGTGCTTGGTGCCCTGTGGGACTGTGTGGCAGCTTGGTGGAGCTTAGGGGAGCTCTCCCATCCTCTCATGGAGGTCTGGAAAGACACCCCACTTGTTAGCCTCTCTCCTTATAGAGATGAGCCAAGAGGGAAACGTCTCCCAGACTCAGTTTCTCCTTGTTAGTCTCTCAAGCTCACAGAAAGCCTGCAGGCCTCTCACATTTAGTTTCCCCTGCTAGCAGCAGGACACATGGCTGCCTGCTTGAGGCTTCACTCAAAGTTCACACATCCACTGCACCTTTTGATCACAAAGGAGAACACGCTCTGTCATATACCCCCCAACACCAGACAGAGAAACCCCAGAACTCCTATTTCCTTATGGTCTTTGATATCTGTGATTTACATCAAGCTTTTTTTATCTTCTCTCTACCTCACCTTACTGCTTTAACCCCTATGCTTCTCTCAAATGCCTTTGGATAATTAACCTGCCTGCATCATGGAGAATAACTGTCTTGACCTTTATGTATCACATCAATTCTTGTCATACCAGCCCCCTACCACAGGGGCAAGCTGACCTTTAAGAAACCTGTAATTTCTGACATATGTGAAAACTGTTCTTTGTTTAACTCTCTATATATACCCAAGCCCACCCTCAAATGAAACTGGTGTTTGTACCAGGATGCTCCCCGAGCCCTCTTTCTTTATCACGCAGTCCCCAGAGCTGGTGAGAGAGGGTCGGTAAGCTTACCTCCCGGCTGGAGCCACCCCACATGAACCCCAGCAGTGCCAGACACCAACATCAGGCCAAGTTCTGCTTGGTATTTCCTCTCCTGTTCTTATTTCAACACTTCTGTCCATGAGTGAGACCATCCCGTCTTCATCCTGCTCTTTCTGGCTGATCTCACTTCACAGGATTCCTTCCAGCTCCATCCAAGATAAGGTGAAGAAGGTGAAGTCACCATTTTTTACAGCTGAGTAGTATTCCACTGTGTATCTAGACCACAGCTTTCTCAGCCACTCATCAGTTGTTGGACACCTGGGTGGCTTCCAGGTTTTGGCTGTTACACATTGTGCTGCTGTGAACACAGGTGCACACGGATCTTTCTGGATGGGTGTGTTGGGTTCCTTAGGATCCATCCCCAGGAGAGGAATTGCAGGATCACAGGGCAGGTCCATTTGTAGCCTTCTGAGAGTTCTCCAGGCTGCTCTCCACAGGGGCTGGACCCAGTGACATTCCCACCAGCAGTGAGGAGGCGCCTTTGTCCCCACCTGCTCTGGATGCCAGCCGCATGCTAATTATGTTGCTGTCCCATGATCCCTTCTGTTCACAGTCAGTAGGCAGTGTCTCCGACAGGCTCTTAGTCTGCAGAGACAGAGGCCCCCGCATCTGCCTGCACGCGCCCTCCCGGACACGTCCATATCGATGTGTGGGCCGTGTCTCTTCTCACACGTGCGTGTCTCCTTCTCGGCAGAAAATCAACGTGTTCAGCCAGGACGCCATGGCTCTGGTGCAGGGAGAGGAGCACGTGGAGGGCAGCAACATCCGGCTGTTCAACAGGATCCGGAAAGAGTTCCACAAGTGGAGCCAGCTGATCACAGACAATTTCCAAACAGGTGAGTCCCAGGCTAGTGGGGGTGGGGGGGTCCTGGGTGGCAGGAGGGAGGCGTCCACAACGCAGAGACCATCTGTTGCGTCCTGTGCCCCTGAGCCCGGCCTGCAGGCTTCGCGTGCTGCTCCGCTCCGGGCTCGGGCTCGGGGGCCTCACAGCAAGCGCAGGCCAACTGGCCCAAAGCCATCTTGGCTTCTGGAAGAATCCCCACCTCCTCTGATGGTGAATGGCCCCACGGGGCATGTGGGTGACATCCTTGGTGGTTCAGTCAGAACCGCATGGCCCAGGCGGACTCCATCCTAACCGGCCAGGCCAGGCTTTGCTCCTCTGGGCCCCGTGACTCCAGCCGCCCTGAAGAGCCACGTTCAAATAAACAGCCGCCCAAAGACCTACCTCTGGACCCTTGGACGCCGGTGGGGGGCACACCTTCCGTCCTGGAGGAGTGAGGCCCCTGGGCTCCTTGCCTCTTCTTAGTCAGGAGAGACAGCAGAGGAGCTGAGGGCACGTTAGATCAGCGGGAAGTGCCGTGGCCTTAGGGAGCAGATGGGGTTTGAAGGGACGCGATGGAGCAGGAAAGGGGGCCAGGCGGCAGCTGCGGCAGTGCCACTCCTGGTTGAGCGCACAGGCCACCAAGCACAAGGATCCGGGTTCAAATCCCCGGTCCTCAACTGCAGGGGGAAGCCTCACAGGCGCTGAAGCAAGGCTGCAGGAATCTCTCCGTCTCTCTCCCGCCCCATCTCCCCCCTTTTCTCTCAGTGTCTCTCTGTCCTGTCCGATAAAACAGAAAAGGAGAAAATCTTGGCTGGCAGGGAGCCGCAGCAGGCGCCCCGGTGGCCACCAGTAAAGCTCACAAGGGGCGTGGAAGTGCAGTGCGTGGGTTAGCGCCACCCGCCCTCTGGTTTGCATGGACGCTCTGTTTTCAGTTCCGTCTTGACTTTGAATAACACGCCGAGGGCCTGAGGAGGCCTGGCAGGTCTGCGGCCTCAGCGCCCACTCCCTGTGCAGCCCGGAGCTCTGGCCCCGCCGACCGATCCCGGGTCTGAGGAGTCACAGGCCTCCGCCGGCCTCGCGGACCAGCCAGGCCGCGGGCTGCTTATGCCGCAGGGCAGGTCCGAGCCAGACGCGCTGGGAGAGCTTCCCTGGCCACTCCTATGCCTAGCGCCTGGTCTGGCTGAGAAGCGATAGAACGAAGAAATGAAAAATGAAATTCTACGGATCGACCGCTTCCGGAAGTCTTTTTTTTTCTTTTCACTAGATAGGACGGAGAGAAGTTGAGAAGAGGGGAGACAGAGAGGGAGAGAGAAAGAGAGAGACACCCGCAGCCCTGTTTTGCCACGTGTGAAGCCTGCCCCCTGGAGGTGGGGACTCCTGTGGGCTCGGACCCGGGTCCTTGTGCATGGTAATGTGTGCACTCAACCAGGTGCGCCATCACCCGGCCCCTCCCCCAAGTAGAGTTTAATTTTATTTATCTATTTATTTATTTATAGTAATTTTTTTGCCTCCAGGGGTATTGCTGGGGCTGGGTGTCTGCACCATGAACCCACTGCTCCTGGAGGCTATTTTTTTCCCCTTTTGTTGCCCTTGTTTTATCATTGTTGTGGTTACTATTATTATTGTTATTGTTGTTGGATAGGACAGAGAGAAATGGAGAGAGGAGGGGAAGACAGAGACAGAGAGAGAAAAACAGACACCTGCAGATCTGATTCACTGCCTGTGAAGTGACTCCTCTGCAGGCCGGGAGCCAGGGACTCGAACCGGGATCCTTATGCCGGCCCTTGCTCTTGGAGCCATGTGTGCTTAACCTGCTGCACTATCGCCCGACCCCTAATTTTATTGATTTTAATACTTTTTTATGTTTGTTTGTTCCTTTGTTTTTTGTCTCCGGGGTTATTTCTGGGCTTGGTGCCAACACTATTAATCCACTGCTCCTGATGGCCATTTTTTTCCATTGTATTGGATAGAACAGAGAGAAATTGAGAGAGGAGTGAGAGATAGATAAATAGAGAGAGAGAGAGAGAAGCAACCCCGCTGCAGGTGGGGAACCAGGGGCTCGAACCCAGATCCTTGCATAG
Organism: Erinaceus europaeus; assembly: GCF_950295315.1. Classification (NCBI taxonomy): domain Eukaryota; kingdom Metazoa; phylum Chordata; class Mammalia; order Eulipotyphla; family Erinaceidae; genus Erinaceus; species Erinaceus europaeus. The sequence continues at coordinate 19,968 of NW_026647337.1, read as the reverse complement.
AGTCTTGCACATAGTGCTGCGCGTGCTTAGCCGGGTACACCCCCGCCCGGCCCCTTCAGACAGGCCACTTCCCCTTTGAGGAATGAGCGTGGGGACCATCAGTCCTGGCTTCTTTGCACATAATTCAAACGAACAAACAAAGCGCGGCCTTGGGAAACCAGCCCCAGCTCTTGTCTGCTAGGCCGCGAGACTATGCGCAAGGAAGTCTGCAAGTTCGAGAACCATCACCGCGGCCGCGAACTGCCGGGCTTCGTGAATTACAAGACCTTCGAGAATATCGTCAAGAAGCAGATCCAACGCCTGGAGGGGCCCTCGGTGGACATGCTCCACACCGTCACAGGTGAGGCTCGCTCTGACTTCTGGGGCTCGGACAGGCTCGGACCCAGGCCCGCGCCACCCGCGCAGCTCTCCTCCCAGTGGGCGCCTCTCTCCACCTGGGGGGCCAGACAGGTCCTGGGTGCTGCAGACAGGTTCCGCTGCGCCCTTTTGCTCCCGTGCTCTGTCCCACAGGCTGCTCATGGAAGCCAGGAGCAGGCCCGCCGGCCCTCAGCTGGCCTGTCAGGAAGGGCTCGCCTGCCCTCGACCTACCTGCAGTACGAGATGCAGAGGCCCGGGGCCAAGGACTGGCAGGGCCGCCGGGGCTCCTGTCCCGGAAGCTGGGCCGCACCACCCTCCTGGCACTGGGTATTCCCCAGCCCGAGGGACTCTGAATTCTGTCACTTAGAGGTTCTTCTGGCAGAGGGAGAGGAGACGGAGAGGGAGAGACAGAGAGACACCTGCCGCCCTGCTCCACCCTTCGTGAAGCAGGCAGGGACCCGGGGCTTGAACCCAGGTCCTGACACACGGTAGCATGTGTGTGCTCAGAGAGGTGTGCTGAGGCCCGGCCCTGGTCAGCTGTTCTTTGTGGTATTTCGTTACTTGGGGCCAGGCAGTGACACACCCAGTTGAGCACACATCACAGTGACCAAAGACCCAGGTTCAAGCCCCTGGCCCCCACCTGCGGGTGGGGAGATTCAGGAACTGTGAAGCAGGGCTGCGGGTGCCCCCGGCTCTCTTCCTGTCTCCTGTTACTTCTCAGTTTCTCTCTGTGCTATCAAATGAGTGAATGAATGAATCAGAAAAGACACTTCCTTAGGAACTAGGGGGAGGACCGGAGAGCCACTGTGACACAAGTGCTCCTGAGGGTCGAACCCGAGGCCTCAGGCCTGCGGATCCTCTGCTCGGTCATGGGATCTGGCCCACCGTCGACCGCGTCTCCAGCCCCCTCTGCCCTGCTCAGGGTGCTGGTGAGGGGGTGGTGCAGGGCTTCTAATGGGGCTCTGCACACCGGTGTCCCTCCCGCCCCCAAGCTCACTGCGGCCCCAAACACCCACCGCTTAGAACGAGAGACACTTCCTTCTAGACCCAAGACGTGCTATGGGCTCAGGACCTCTGTCTCAGAAAAACAGCCTCCCTCCAGGGCAGAGAGGACAGGAAAGGGGGTGAGCGTGGGGGGTGAGGGGCAGCTCCTTCTGGCCAGTTTGCCTTCTCATGTTTCCTGATCCACTGAGATTATCAAAGAATCCTCCAGTTCACAGGAGTCGGGCGGTGGTGCAGCAGGTTAAGTGCAGGTGACACAAAGCACAAAGGACCGGCTTAAGGATCCCAGTTCGAGCCCCCGGCTCCCCACCTGCAGGTGTCTGTCTTTCTCTCCTCCTCTCTGTCTTCCCCTCCTCTCTCCATTTCTCTCTGTCCTGTCCAACAACAACAATAATAACTGCAACAAGGGCAACAAAAGGGAATAACTAAATAAAATATTTTTTAAAAAAAGAATCCTCCAGTTCTGAACTCCCCCTTCTTCCTTTCTTCAGGCATAATCAGAGTGGCCTTCACAAATATTTCAGAAAAGAATTTCAATGAATTTTTCAACCTTCTCAGAACCTGCAAGGTAAGACCAAGCAGATTTGGGTTATTGTTATTATTTAATTAATTGACTCTCTCCACAGGGGTTGGACCCACTGACATTCCCACCAGCAGTGCAAGAGGGTCTTTTGACCCCACACCCTCTCCAGCATTTGCTGCTGTTCCCTTTTCTGATGTCTGACATTCTCACAGGAGTGAAGTGGGATCTGATTGTTGTCTTTATTTGCATTTCTCTGATAATTAGTACTTGGAGCATTTTTTCATGTGTTTCTCAGCCTTTTGGATCTCTTCTGTGGTGAATCTTCTGCCCATGTCCTCCCCCCATTTTTGGATGGAGTCAATGTTTTTCTTGTTGCCGAGTTTAGTGAGCTCTTTGTATAGTTTGGTTTCTAGCCTCTTGTCTGAGGTCTTGCATGGGAAGGCCTTCCCCATCCTGTGAGGGGTTTCTTTATCTGGGTGGTGACTTCGTTTGCAGAAGCTTTTCAACCTGATGCTGTCCCAGACTCCTCCATTCTTATGCCTCACTTTCCCCTCTCAGAATTGCTTTGGCAACTTGGGTGTTTTGTGACCTCAAACAGATCTCCGTGATGCGGACAAGGCTCTTAGACAAAAGTCAGTCAGTCAGCTTCCACAAGTTCCACGTTCCTGGAATCTATAGTGTCTTGAGCCCCAGGCAGGAAGCCCTGCCCAGAGAGATTACTGGAACCCCCCAATGCCACACACACGAGGTGCCCCAAAATACTATCATTTTTCTATTTTTTCCCCTTTTGTTGTCCTTGTTATTTATCGTTGTTGCTATTATTGATGTTGTCATTGTTGGATAGGACAGAGAGACATGGAGAGAGGAGGGGAAGACAGAGAGGGGGAGAGAAAGACAGACACCTGCAGACCTGCTTCACCGCCTGGGAAGCGACTCCCCTGCAGGTGGGGAGCCAGGGGCTTGAACCGGGATCCTTACTCCGGTCCTTGTGCTTTGCGCCACCTGCACTTAACCCACTGAGCCACTGCCCAGCTCCTAACACTATCATTTTAAGAGCATATGATGGAGAGAGAGAGAGAGAGATCCCTTCAACCCCTGGGGAGCATGTGAGTCTCCTCACTGGGTGGAAAGTTCTGTTAAAGAAGTTGTCGGAGCCTTCAGACCCGAGAACAGAGCCTGTGGGGTTTCTGGGCTCCGGAGGGTGGGGGTAAAGGGTGACCCTACCTGGGCTACTGCCTCCCACCCCCGCTTCCCAGGGGCCAGATGTGTGAGGGCCTCCCATGGGTCCTAAGCTGGCATGGGTGCCAGGAACAGCTCTGAAATGCGGGGCCCTGTGAGTTGTGCAGGGAGCCTGATCTCTCGGTGGCCTTGTGAGAAGTCCCCCCTGTTGGAGACCCCGATCCCTTCATGCTGTGACCCCTGGATTATAACGTCTGCTACCTGTTGACGCGTTGGGGCTTTCCCTGCTGAACTACTTTCTTTCTTTCTTTCTTTCTTTCTTTCTTTCTTTCTTTCTTTCTTTCTTTCTTTCTTTTTTTTATCACTGCTAAAATAGAATCAATGCTGAACAATGTTATGGACAAGATCACTCTCTCTCACTTCTTTTTTCTCACCATTCCCATCACCAAAGGTTGTGTCCCCGAACCCCACCTGGTAGATAATCACTATGATACTCCCACAGTCTTGGAAATAGGTTGACAAATTGTTTTTTGCATATTTATATTTTCAATTGCCTATATTCTGCAATGAGTGAAACCACTCTGCAGGGTCCTTCCCCTCCTGACTTGTGTCACTGAGCTTCATCTTCTCCAGTTCCATCCACTGTATCCCAAAGGACCCGAGATCATCTTTTTTTATTGCTGAGTAATATTCCATTGAGCGTATGTCTCATGACTTTTTTCTCCAGTCATCTGTCAAAGAGCATTTTGGCTGTCTCCAGGCTTTTGCTATTTTGAATAAAGCCGCTATGAACACTGGGTGCCTGTATCCCCTTGAGTCAGTGCTACTTTATCATTGGGGTGTATGCCTAGCACTGGGATTGCTGGGTCCTCTGGTGTCTCCACTTGCATTTGTTTAAGGCTTCTCCACACTCTTCTCCAGAGTGGCTGCCCCAGTCTGCATCCCACCAGCACTGCAGTAGAGTTCCTCTCTCTCCACATCCTCTCCAACACTTCTGTTGTTTTTATTTTATTTTATTGTCTTTATTTATTGGATAGAGACAGCCATACATCAAGAGGGAAGCTGGTGGTAGAGGGAGAGAGTCAGACAGACACCTGGTGTAGGAAAATTGTGAGGATGTGGTTGAGCTTGGCAGGGCTTGACCTGAGGGGTGCATCTATCCTGTCAGTCTCTCTCTCTACTGAGAGGTCGAGTGAGGATGGACACAAGGACTCCAAAGGTTTGCCTCCTCTTATTAGACTCTCTGCCTCACAAAGCACCCTGCATTTTTCTGCCTCCAGGAGCCTGGGATTCCTTAAAACATTAAGCCAGCTCCCCCTGCTCCACCTGCATTCCTGATGCTATGGCCTATCTGCATAATCATTGTTTTGCCTGAAAGACCCCCACCCTTTCCATTCCTTTGATCTGTCTTCTTTCTACCCTCAAGACCCTCCCTGCCTGCAGGGAATTATTAATCCTACCAGTTAGAATCCTCGCAACAGTTGCTAAGGAAGTTCCTACTTTTCCCAGCCCCCTTTTGCCTTTCTTTGCCCCTTTCCAAACCACGCCAAGTCATTTCCGTTTCTGACTTGTCACTTCCGGATCTGCCTTTTAAAAGCCTTGGCTCTCTGATCAATAAAGATTGGAATTGCCTCACTGCCACAGGCTTGGTTCCTGGATCATCTCTCGCACGCGCACGTCACTAGCCCGGCAACCTGGGACCTGTTTCACCACTTACAAAGCTTTCCCCCTGCAGGTGGGGACCTGGGGCTCGAATCTGGGTCCTTGCACACAGCAAGCTGTGCACTCAACCAGGTGCGCCACCACCCGGCACTTCTCATCTTGTTTTATTGGTGCAGCCCTTCTCACAGGTGTGAGGCGGAATCTCAGTGAGGTTTTGATCTGCATTTCTCTAGTGATGAGTGAACTGGAGCATTCCTGCATATGTCTGTGGGCCGTGTGTATCTCTTCTTTAGAGAACCATCTGTTCATATCTTCTGCCTGTATTTTTGTTGGTTGTTCTTTTTCTTTTTGTTGAGCTGTAGGGCTCTCGGTAGAGATGTTTCATATCAACTGCTTGTTTGAAGTATAGTGTGCAAATATCTTTTCCCACTTGCTGGGTTTCCTGTTTATCCATGTGGAATTTTCTTTTGATATGTAAAAGCTTTTTAATTTGATATAGTCCCATTTATTCATTCTTTTTTTTGTTTCCCTTGCCCATGGGGTGGAGTCTCCAAATATGTCTTTAATCTTCAGGTCCTGAAATCTCTCACCGATGTATTCTCCTATGTATTTTGTGGTTTGAGATCTAATATCCGGAGCTTTGATCCATTTTTGAGTTAATTTTGGTGCATGGTGGTGGGTACTGGTCCAGTTCATTTTTCTGCACGTGGTTGCCCAGTTCACCCAACACCACTTGTTAAAGAGAATTTCTTTTCCCCGCTGGGCAGTTCTGGCCCCTTTATTGTATCTACTGGGTCTGTGCCTGTTCTGGGCTCTCCATCCTGTTGCTTTGGTCCCTTTGCCCAGTTGTGTTTGCTCCAATACCACACTGTTCTAACTATTGTTGCTTTGTAATATAAACTGAAGTCATGGATTGTGGTGCCTCCCTTTTTCTTCTTTTTCCTCGGGAGTGCTCCTGCTGTTTGTGCTTTTTGATAGTTCTGTGTGAATTTTTTAATACATTGTTCAATTTCCTTGAAATAAATCATTAGGATTATTAAGGGAATCACACTGAATCTGTAGATTGCTTTTGGCAGAGTTGCCATTTTAATGAGATTTATTCTTGCAATCCACAAATAGGGGATATGCTTCCATTTCTTTGTATCATCTTCTATTTCTTTTAACAATGCTTCACAGTTTTCCTTAAAAAGGTCCTCCGCCTCTTTTGTGAGATTTACCCCCAGGTATTGTATCATCGTGGAGTCAACCACTTCCCTGGTTCCTGAGCAGCCCTGCACAAAGCACAGCATCGCTGACGCCTGCAGTCTCTCCTGCCCCCTCTGGCTGCAGGTCCTGTTCTTGCAGGGCACCGGGGAATTCTCAGGCCAGCCATGAACAGCCCCTGCATGGCCAGAGAGTGGCACGGCGGTGCCCAGGAGGCTGGTACTCGCTGTCCTCATCTGTGTCCCCTGGGGGATACTTCTGAGGTCCCCCCCCCCGTGCTCTGGTGTGACGCAGACTCCGGTGACAAACACTCAGGGGCTGGGTGGTCGGTGCACCTGATTAAGCACACGGTACTAGCGCAAGGACACATACAAGGATCCCGGTTCAAGCCCCCGGCTCCCCACCTGCAGTGGGGAAGCTTCACGTGTTAGGTGTCTTTGCTGGTGTCTCTCTATCTCTCCCTCTCTTTCTCCCCCTCCTCTCTCAATTTCTCTCTGTCGTGTACAGTAAAATGGAAAAACAAAACAGCCACCAGGAGCAGTAGATTGGTAGTGCCAGCACCGAGCCCCGGTGACTGGAGGCAAAACAAACGAACAAACAAACCAGTAAACACCCTGCAGAAGTTCTGGCCGCGTCACACCCTCTTAACTGCCGGCCCCAGCCCTCTGCCTTCACGGCAGGCGAGTCTGAAGCTCATCTCTCAGCCCTGAGCCGCGCACGGGGCTGGGGGCCCGGCATCCAGTCCTGGAGGCCCAGCGCCGGATCTCTGCACCTTTGCCCACCTCCTGAGCGAAGCGCCTTGTCTGTCCTTCTGCTTCAGTCCAAGATCGACGACATCATGCTGGAGCAGGAAAGGGAAGCTGAGAAGTCCATCCGGCTCCACTTCCAGATGGAGCAGACCATCTATTGCCAGGACCACACCTACCGCGAGGCCCTGGAGAAGGTCCGTGAGGACGAGGAGGAGGAGGAGGGGGCGACATCGCACAGACACTTGGCGCACTCCCATTCTTCCCAGGAGTCCTCAGCCCAGGAGATCTTCCAGCACCTGGCTGCTTACTACCAGGTGAGTCTGCCAGCACCTCGAAGAGGCACTGAGCTTTCTGTCTACTGGTGTGTGTGTGTGGGGGGGGGGTACGGAGCCTCTGGCACGTGAGGAGGTGAGGGGCCTGGCATGCCAGCACTGCGCTCTGCCACCCAGCCACCTGCTTGCTGTCCCGGTGTAGCATCCGCAGTGCAGCGGGTGGAGTATGAGGTCATCACACAGCTCCCTCAGATCAGTTTTGGGATTATCTTTGCTGACTTATTATCCGGTAGAGACAGCCAGAAGTCAAGAGGGAAAGGGGAAGGGAAGAAGGAAGGAAGGAAGGAAGAAAGGGATGAGTGGATGGATGGATGGATGGATGGATGCATGGATGGATGCATGGATGGATGGGTGGGTGGGTGGGATATGGACAGGTGAGTGAGGGGCAGGAGCACTGGACAGACAGAATGCTATAGCTGTCAGCCTCTGTCTCTGTCCTCTCCTTACTTGGGCGCAGCCCCTGCCCCACTCCCATCCTTGGTCCCCCCGTCACACGTCTGTCCATCCCCTGACTCCCCAGAGCCATCACAAGTGCCTGCCTCGTCCCCAGCGTCTCCTAGCCCCCCCCCCCCCCCGGTGGCTTCATCTCCTCCTTGCCCAGAGATTTCTCTGAAGGAAGCAGGCCGCAGGAGGCCGGGAGACTAGCGGGGTGCGGGACAGCCTTGCACAGCAGAGGGGAGATTCGGAGGTGGCCGGGCCAGGTGGGAAGACCCTCCCTCAGCTCCTCAGAAGGGAAGGGGTTCCTTGGGTTTCTGCCTACAGCCCCGATCGGTCTGCACAGCCCCTCGCCGCAAAACGTCAGTGTCCTCTCTGATCCTCCGCCCCGACGGTTCTCAAATCTGCCCAGCAGATGGAGTCAGGTGGCTGCAGGGTGCCGGGCCCTGCTGCTCTGCCTGACCTGACCCTCCGTCTCTCTTTCCCCGCAGGAGACCGGCAGCCGCATCTCCAGCCACGTGCCGCTCATCATCCAGTTCTACACTCTGCAGACCTTCAGCCAGCAGCTGCAGAGGGCCATGCTGCAGCTGCTGCAGAACAAGGACGGCTACGACATGCTCCTCAGGGAACGCAGCGACACCAGGGACAGGAGGAAGTGCCTCAAGGCGCAGCTGGCGAGGCTGGAGCAGGCTCGGCGACGCCTGGCCAAGTTCCCCGCCTAGTGGGCCGGCCCTGCCCAGCTCTCAGAGTGCCCAGCTCCCAGCCTGCCCACGTCCCCGGCCCTGCCCAGCTGTGCCCAACCTGCCCACTTCCCTGGCCCTGCCCAGCTGTGCCCAGTCTGCCCACTCCCAGGCCCTGCCCAACCTGCCCATCCCCAGGCCTTGCCCAGCTGTTCCCAGCCTGCCTACCTCCCAGGCTCTGCCCAGATCCCAGCCCTGCCCAGCTGTGGCCAGCCTGCTGATCTCCCAGGCCCTGTAAGATGGTTAGATCTCTTCAAAGGAACATGAATAAAACAATTGTTTAGTATAAAAATACTTTTTCTATAAACTCACTAGGTCTGTATGTTTGTCTGTTTGTTTAACAAAAGCACTGCTCAGCTCTGGTTGGTGATGGTGCAGGGGGTTGAACCTTGGAGCCTCAGGTAGGAGAGTCTCTGCACAGCCATTATGCTATCTCCCCCCGCCCCACTACTTCTGTATTCTTTACGTCAGGTAATATCTCCTTGCTCATCCTCCAGTAGGGACCCTCAGACTCTCTTCCTTTCCTGACTTAGATAACCAGGAGGCTGTGAGCTCTGAAGCCCAGCCAGGGGTGGGGGAGACAGGTCTGTCTGCATCAGGTGTGAAAGATTGGGGGGGGGCACGCTGCTGCCTGCTGCCTGCTCCCTGCTGCCTACTCCCTGCTCCCTGCTGCCTACTCCCTGCTCCCTGCTCCCTGCTGCCTACTCCCTGCTCCCTGCTGCCTGCTCCCTGCTCCCTGCTCCCTGCTGCCTACTCCCTGCTGCCTGCTCCCTGCTGCCTGCTGCCTGCTGCCTGCTGCCTGCTCCCTGCTGCCTACTCCCTGCTGCCTGCTCCCTGCTGCCTGCTCCCTGCTGCCTACTCCCTGCTCCCTGCTGCCTGCTCCCTGCTGCCTACTCCCTGCTCCCTGCTGCCTACTCCCTGCTCCCTGCTCCCTGCTGCCTGCTGCCTGCTGCCTGCTCCCTGCTGCCTACTCCCTGCTGCCTGCTCCCTGCTGCCTGCTCCCTGCTGCCTACTCCCTGCTCCCTGCTGCCTGCTCCCTGCTGCCTACTCCCTGCTCCCTGCTGCCTGCTCCCTGCTCCCTGCTGCCTGCTCCCTGCTGCCTGCTGCCTGCTCCCTGCTGCCTACTCCCTGCTGCCTGCTCCCTGCTGCCTGCTCCCTGCTGCCTGCTCCCTGCTGCCTGCTCCCTGCTGCCTACTCCCTGCTCCCTGCTGCCTGCTCCCTGCTGCCTGCTGCCTGCTCCCTGCTCCCTGCTGCCTGCTCCCTGCTGCCTGCTCCCTGCTGCCTACTCCCTGCTGCCTGCTCCCTGCTGCCTACTCCCTGCTGCCTGCTCCCTGCTGCCTGCTCCCTGCTGCCTACTCCCTGCTCCCTGCTGCCTGCTCCTTGCTCCCTGCTCCCTGCTGCCTACTCCCTGCTGCCTGCTCCCTGCTCCCTGCTGCCTGCTCCCTGCTGCCTACTCCCTGCTGCCTGCTCCCTGCTCCCTGCTGCCTGCTCCCTGCTGCCTACTCCCTGCTGCCTGCTCCCTGCTCCCTGCTGCCTGCTCCCTGCTGCCTACTCCCTGCTCCCTGCTCCCTGCTGCCTACTCCCTGCTGCCTGCTCCCTGCTCCCTGCTGCCTGCTGCCTGCTCCCTGCTGCCTACTCCCTGCTGCCTGCTCCCTGCTGCCTGCTCCCTGCTGCCTACTCCCTGCTCCCTGCTGCCTACTCCCTGCTCCCTGCTGCCTGCTCCCTGCTCCCTGCTGCCTACTCCCTGCTCCCTGCTGCCTGCTCCCTGCTCCCTGCTGCCTGCTCCCTGCTGCCTACTCCCTGCTCCCTGCTCCCTGCTGCCTACTCCCTGCTCCCTGCTGCCTACTCCCTGCTCCCTGCTGCCTGCTCCCTGCTCCCTGCTGCCTGCTCCCTGCTGCCTACTCCCTGCTCCCTGCTGCCTGCTGCCTACTCCCTGCTCCCTGCTGCCTGCTCCCTGCTGCCTGCTGCCTGCTGCCTGCTCCCTGCTGCCTACTCCCTGCTGCCTGCTGCCTGCTCCCTGCTGCCTACTCCCTGCTCCCTGCTGCCTGCTCCCTGCTGCCTACTCCCTGCTCCCTGCTGCCTGCTCCCTGCTGCCTGCTCCCTGCTCCCTGCTGCCTGCTCCCTGCTGCCTGCTCCCTGCTGCCTGCTCCCTGCTGCCTACTCCCTGCTCCCTGCTGCCTGCTCCCTGCTGCCTGCTCCCTGCTGCCTGCTGCCTGCTCCCTGCTGCCTTCTCCCTGCTGCCTGCTCCCTGCTCCCTGCTGCCTGCTCCCTGCTGCCTGCTGCCTGCTGCCTGCTGCCTGCTCCCTGCTCCCTGCTCCCTGCTGCCTGCTGCCTGCTGCCTGCTGTCTGCCACCTGCCCCTGTTGTCTGCCCTTGTCGTCTGCACACCCTTTTGCAAAAGAATAAATGCCTTGCTTCAACTCCTTATCTTTTGTCTTGACAAGCCGTTTTAATTGGACATCATTTACAAGGCCCAACTCCCAGCCCTGTCTGTCCAGTGTCATTCTCAGGACAGTGCCCACAGGAGGGTCCTGAGGACCCAGCTCACCAGCCCGTGGGGCTCCGACCTGCATCCCACCTCCCACCCCATGGGCAAGGCCAGCCGGCCGACAGCTCACTAGGCACACCCGCAGACTCCACAGAGCTGGGAAAGTGCTTGATTTATTTGTACAGTATGTCACAGGTGAATTTTACAGGTGACAGACTGTGGTGGCAAGGGACGGAGCAGCCGGGAGTGGGAGTGTGTGTCAGGAGACCACCTTTGCCATGTCAGCCCTGTTTCTGGAAGGCTCCAGGGGACCAGCCACAGAGTTGTGGACGCACACCCCCTCTCCTCTCGCCCGCTGCAGCCGGGGACGCCTCTGGCCTTTGGCCTGCTTTCCCTTCCGGAACGTTCCATCAGGTGCCACCCCTCTGTAAGCGCAGCTCAGGCACATGCGGCCAGGGGCACAGTGACTTCAGGAGGGAGGACGTGCTTGGGGACAGGGAGGAGCGGACACCCAGGTGCAGAGGTAGCGACATGGGGACATGGCAGAGAATGTGGCTTCAATCACACATCCCTGATTAGCCAGACACCCCGATTTCCTGTCATCAGCAGGTCCGGGGAGGCACCTTGAGGCCGAGGGGGTGGGTGCCTCAGTCTCTGAGGGGTGAGGGAGGCCAGTGGTGGGCTGCAGAGTCCAGCCCCCCCACCCCTCACTCCATCCAGGTCAGCACACCTGCGTAAGAACCATAAAGCTCTCTGGCATCTTTGTCTGGCCCTGAGCATGGGGGGGGGGGGGGAACAGGGGAGGGTCCCTTCTCTTGCAGCCATCCCGGGACCATGGAGAGGCTCAGCACCCCTGTGGGCAGCCAGGCTCCGGAAGGGACGGCAGGGGATCCCATGTGGGGCTGCCTGGCCCGGCGTCTCTGTCCCGGCTCAGCTGAGGTGTCCAGATCTGCTTCCAGAGGCGGCCCTGCATGTTGGCTCAGAGGAGGGTCCCTAGGGCCCGGCTGTCACCTCGGGGTCCCCGTCCAGTGAGGGTCCCCAGACTGGGGGCATGGGGTCAGAGTACAGGGGTCATGCGGAGGGTGCCGTGTACCCCCACAGAACCCTGGAGAGCCCCGTTTCATCAAATGCAAGGACCTTGAGATCACTTCTGTGAGCGGGGAGCAGGGCCAGCGCCCCGGTGCCTGGCGTGGAGTGGAGTGGAAGCTGGGCTGTGCTGGTCAGCTGTAGGCCTGTGGGGAGGGGTGTGCTGTGAGGACCCCAGCCCCAAGGTGCTCTCCCCAACCCCAGGAGACACCGAGGGCCCAGGGCAGCAATTTGACCGTACGGGGGGGGGGGCGGTGGTCTCTGAAGCCAAGCCAGGTGGGAAGGTGGCCAGAGGGCCTGCCTGGCATGCTTGAGGCTCTGGGTTCGAGTTGAGGTAGCCTAGGGCAGCACTGTGGGTGCTGGGGGGTGGCCAGGTTCATATCTGCCACAGGGCCCATGCGGCCCGCAGGCTGGTTACTCCGCAAGGCCAGCAGAGACCTGGGACTCCTCAGATGCAGGGGCCGCAGCGCCAGGCCACAGCCCTGTGGTCCCTGACGGGAGTGAGGGGAGCCGGGCCTGCTGACGCTGCAGCCATGGCTCTGTCTGCCGGGCCTCCCTCAGGGGTGGGAGTCAGGAGAGAGCTGAGGTGACGGGATGAGGGCCAGAAGAGCCGGCAAGGGGCAGCGTGTCCTGTCCCTCCCGGCTGCCCTCAGACACCACTTGGGGTGTGTGTGTGTGTGTGTGTGTGTGTGTGTGCAGAGTCAGTGAGACTGTGAAGATCACACCCAGCGTCCCTGGAGGGCATCTCCCCCAGGTCCCTAGCTCCCCCTGTGTTTAAGCAGAAAGAAAAGAAAATACAGGCGCAAGGACAGGCGTAAGGATCCCGGTTCGAGCCCCCGGCTCCCCACCTGCAGGGGGGTCGCTTCACAGGCGGTGAAGCAGGTCTGCAGGTGTCTGTCTGTCTTTCTCTCCCCCTCTCTGTCTTTCCCTCCTCTCTCCATTTCTCTCTGTCCTATCCAACAATAATGACATCAACAACAATAATAACTACAACAATAAAAACAACAAGGGCAACAAAAAGGAATAAAAGTAAAAATTTTTAAAAATCTAAGAAGTATTAAAAAAAAAAAAAGAAAAGAAAATACAGAATGACTGTGGGGATGCACTCAGTAGAGTACACATGTTGCCACACACAAGGACCCGGGTTCAAGGCCCTGGTCCCCACCTGCAGGGGAGTCGCTTCCCAGGCGGTGAAGCAGGTCTGCAGGTGTCTGTCTTTCTCTCCCCCTCTCTGTCTTCCCCTCCTCTCTCCACTTCTCTCTGTCCTGTCCAACAACAATGACATCGATAATAACTACAACAATAAAAAAACAAGGGCAACAAAAAGGGAATAAATAAATAATAATAAAGAACTAAGAGGAAGGAGGACTCTGGTGAAATAATTTCTTTTTCCTTTTGCTCCGCCGTGGCTCTGGGGAGGGAACCCAGGGCCTCCGTCCTGCATGATAATCACCACAGAGCAAACCCAGGGTGGCTGCTTCACGCCTATGTTGCTCTTTTTATTTTTTAATTTTTTTTTTGCCTCCAGGGTTGCCACTGGGGCTCAGTGCTGACACTACAAATCCACTGCTCCTGGTGACCATTTTTTTCATTCTATTGGGCAGGATGGAGAGGATTTGAGAGAGGAGAGGGAGAGAGGGAGAGATAGATACCTGCAGACCTGCTTCACCGTTTGTAAGGGATGTGGTGAGAGAGGGGCTTGAACCTGGATCCTTGGGCTTAGTACTAGGGCCCCAGTGTTTCATTCCTTATTGAGAGAATGAGAGAGAGAGAGAGAGAGAGAGAGAGAGAGAAAAGAGGGAGACACCACAGCACAGCTCCCCCACCCACAGTGTTCCCGTGTGATGCCTGGTTTCGAACCCAGAGCCTTGAGCATGGCCTTCCTGGACAGCTTCTGTCTAGGGGGAGCGGGGGCTGGGCTGAGTGTGACCCAAGACCATGAGGACGCCCGAGCCCTGGGGCCAGGTGTGGGGGTGGCCGCAGAGGGCTTGTCCCCTGTCACCTCACCCGCATCTGCCGGTAGATCCAGTCTGCGAACACCGTGACATTGCCATACACGCCGGGCCTGTTGGCCTTGGCACAGCCCGAGCCCCAGCTGGTGTCACCTATCAGCCACCACAGGCTGTTCTTCTGGGTCACCAGGGGGCCTCCGCTGTCACCCTGGGGACACACCAAGGGATGGGGCAGGGGCTCAGACCATGGCAACAGGGACAGGTGCCCCTACCCCAGGGACTCAGGGCTCAGGGCTCAGGGGCTCAGGGACTCAGGGCTCAGGGACTCAGGGCTCAGGACTCAGAGCTCAGGGGCTCAGGGGCTCAGGGGCTCAGGGGCTCAGGGACTCAGGGCTCAGGACTCAGAGCTCAGGGGCTCAGGGGCTCAGGGGCTCAGGGGCTCAGGGGCTCAGGGACTCAGGGCTCAGGAACTCAGGGCACAGGGACTCAGGGGCTCAGGGACTCAGGGCACAGGGACTCAGGGGCTCAGGGACTCAGGGCACAGGGACTCAGGGGCTCAGGACTCAGAGCTCAGGGGCTCAGGGGCTCAGGGGCTCAGGGGCTCAGGGGCTCAGGGCTCAGGGACTCAGGGCTCAGGAACTCAGGGCACAGGGACTCAGGGGCTCAGGGACTCAGGGCACAGGGACTCAGGGGCTCAGGGACTCAGGGCACAGGGACTCAGGGGCTCAGGGGCTCAGGGCTCAGGGACTCAGGGGCTCAGGGGCTCAGGGGCTCAGGGACTCAGGGCACAGGGACTCAGGGGCTCAGGGACTCAGGGCTCAGGGACTCAGGGGCTCAGGGCACAGGGGCTCAGGGGCTCAGGGGCTCAGGGGCTCAGGACTCAGGGCTCAGGGGCTCAGGACTCAGGACTCAGGGCTCAGGGGCTCAGGGGCTCAGGGACTCAGGGACTCAGGACTCAGGGCTCAGGGTCTCAGGGGCTCAAGGGCTCAGGGACTCAGGAGCTCAGGGGCTCAGAGGCTCAGGGTCTCAGGGGCTCAGGGGCTCAGGGACTCAGGACTCAGGGCTCAGGACTCAGGGACTCTGGGGCTCTGGGGCTCAGGGGTCAGGGGCTCAGGGCTCAGGGGCTCAGGGACTCAGGACTCAGGGCTCAGGGGCTCAGGGCTTAGGGCTCAGGGACTCAGGACTCAGGACTCAGGGCTCAGGGCTCAGGGGTTCAGGGGCTCAGGGGCTCAGGGCTCAGGGACTCAGGATTCAGGGGCTCAGGGGCTCTGGGGCTCAGGGGCTCAGGGGCTCAGGGCTCAGGGGCTCAGGGCTCAGGGGCTCAGGGCTCAGGGGCTCAGGTGCTCAGGGCTCAGGACTCAGGGGCTCATGGTTCAGAGTTTCAGGGTCTCAGGGGCTCAAGGACTCAGGGGCTCAGGGGCTCAGGGTCTCAGGGACTCAGGGCTCAGGGCTCAGGGGCTCAGGGGATCAGGGTTCAGGGGCTCAGGGGCTTAGGGCTCAGGGCTCAGGGCTCAGGGGCTCAGGGGCTCAGGGTTCAGGGGCTCAGGGGCTCAGGGGCTCAGGGTCTCATGGGCTCAGGGTCTCAGGGCTCAGGGCTCAGGGGCTCAGGGGCTCAGGGGCTCAGGGCTCAGGGCTCAGGGACTCAGGGGCTCAGGGCTCAGGGGCTCAGGGGCTCAGGGGCTCAGGGGCTCAGGGTCTCAGGGCTCAGGGCTCAGGGGCTCAGGGGCTCAGGACTCAGGGCTCAGGGGCTCAGGGACTCAGGACTCAGGACTCAGGGCTCAGGGGCTCAGGGCTCAGGGGCTCAGGGCTCAGGGGCTCAGGGGCTCAGGGGCTCAGGGGCTCAGGGGCTCAGGACTCAGGGCTCAGGGGCTCAGGACTCAGGACTCAGGGCTCAGGGGCTCAGGGCTCAGGGCTCAGGGACTCAGGGGCTCAGGGGCTCAGGGGCTCAGGGCTCAGGGCTCAGGGGCTCAGGGGCTCAGGACTCAGGGCTCAGGGACTCAGGACTCAGGACTCAGGGCTCAGGGGCTCAGGGCTCAGGGGCTCAGGGCTCAGGGGCTCAGGGGCTCAGGGGCTCAGGGTCTCAGGGCTCAGGGCTCAGGGGCTCAGGGGCTCAGGACTCAGGGCTCAGGGGCTCAGGGACTCAGGACTCAGGGCTCAGGGGCTCAAGGGCTCAGGGACTCAGGGCTCAGGGACTCAGGATTCAGGGGCTCAGGGGCTCTGGGGCTCAGGGCTCAGAGACTCAGGGGCTCAGGGGCTCAGGGGCTCAGGACTCAGGGTTCAGGGGCTCAGGGCTCAGGGGCTCAGGTGCTCAGGGCTCAGGACTCAGGGCTCAGGGCTCAGGGGCTCAGGGTCTCATGGGCTCAGGGCTCAGGACTCAGGGCTCAGGGTCTCAGGGCTCAGGGCTCAGGGACTCAGGGGCTCAGGGCTCAGGGGCTCAGGGGCTCAGGATTCAGGGGCTCAGGGCTCATGGGCTCAGGGACTCAGGGGCTCAGGGGCTCAGGGCTCAGGACTCAGGGCTCAGGGGCTCAGGTCTCAGGACCTAGGGCTCAGGGGCTCAGGGCTCAGGACTCAGGGCTCAGGGGCTCAGGGCTCAGGACTCAGGGCTCAGGGGCTCAGGGTCTCAGGGCTCAGGGACTCAGGGGCTCAGGGGCTCAGGGGCTCAGGGGCTCAGGGGCTCAGGGGCTCAGGGGCTCAGGGGCTCAGGGGCTCAGGACTCAGGGCTCAGGACTCAGGACTCAGGGCTCAGGGTCTCAGGGCTCAGGGCTCTGGACTCAGGACTCAGGGGCTCAGGACTCAGGGCTCAGGACTCAGGGGCTCAGGGGCTCAGGGGTTCAGGGGCTCAGGGGCTCGGGCTCAGGGGCTCAGGGGCTCAGGACTCAGGGTCTCAGGGGCTCAGGGCTCAGGGACTCAGGGTCTCAGGGGCTCAGGGTCTCTGGACTCAGGGTTCAGGGGCTTAGGGGCTCAGGGGCTCAGGACTCAGGACTCAGGGCTCAGGGGCTCAGGGGCTCAGGGGCTCAGGGCTCAGGGCTCAGGACTCAGGGCTCAGGGTCTCAGGACTCAGGGCTCAGGACTCAGGACTCAGGGGCTCAGGACTCAGGGCTCAGGAATCAGGACTCAGGGCTCAGGGTCTCAGGGCTCAGGACTCAGGACTCAGGGGCTCAGGGTCTCAGGACTCAGGTTTCAGGGGCTCAGGGGCTCAGGGCTCAGGACTCAGGGATCAGGGGCTCAGGGACTCAGGGCTCAGGGTCTCAGGGACTCAGGGCCTCAGGGCCTCAGGGGCTCAGGGGCTCAGGGCTCAGGACTCAGGGCTCAGGGTCTCAGGGACTCAGGGCCTCAGGGGCTCAGGGGCTCAGGGGCTCAGGGCTCAGGGCTCAGGGGCTCAGGGCTCAGGGGCTCAGGACTCAGGGGCTCAGGGCTCTGGGGCTCAGGGTCTCAGGGTCTCAGGGTCTCAGGGCTCAGGGACTCAGGGGCTCAGGGGCTCAGGGCTCAAGGCTACTCACCTGGCAGGAGTCCACTCCCCCCTGCAGTTCCCCGGCACAGATCATGGCCGGTGTCACCAGGTCGTTGTACACGTATCGGCTGTTGCACTTCCTTGGCTCTATGAGCCGTACCTGGGCAGCGTTCAGCATGTCTGAGGTCTTTCCTGTAGTGGATGAACGGACAGACAGAGGGACTCCATGGTGAGAGCAGGCGTTGCTCCCGTGCTCACACCCCCAACCATTGACACCTCCACCCTACAATCTGCAGGAGGGACCCTTCCTGCCCTTGGTGCTGTTTCTAGACCTCCCTCTAGGCCTGGCCCCATGCTGGGAAAGTTCCGGTCTGCTCAGGGACATCTGGGGACATGGGGAAACAAGGGAACAAGACCATACCCGGCTCTTGTAAGCAGATGGTCAGGGAGGACTTCCTGGAGAAGGTGGCATTTGAGCTGAGAGGTAAACATCACCCAAGCCCTGGGCTCTTCAGAACCCACTGTCTGTGTTTGCATGTCCCTCTTCCTCTCTGGACCATTTTCCAGGGACAGAGGAGACGATCCCCAGAGGACCCTCCCGTGCTCCAAGCCTCCCGTGTTCTGTGCACTGAGGAATGCCCATCCCACACTCCCTGTCTCCCTCAGGAGAGAAGCCAGTGTCCTCAGTGGGCTGGTAGGCCCCCCCCCCCGCTACCCAGCCCAGGCCGCCATAGGTGAACTCTAATGGCACCTCCTCCAGGAAGTCTTCCCTGACCACCACTTCACAAAGCCCCAGGCCCCTCTGACTCTAGAAGCAACCGTCTGGCCCTTTGCTCCCTGGTGTCTGTCTGCAGGGCAGTGTCCCCAAGTGAGCAGAAAGTCCCTGAGGACAGGGTCTGGGTCTGACCAGCTCCCTGCTGCCCCCAGCCCTCATGGAGCCGCCCTCCCCCGGCTGACCCTCGCCCTGAGCTGGACACTCAGGCACAAGGACACTGGAGGCCAGGAGCCGGGACACCCCCACCCCCGGATGCGTGGAGACCGGCCCTGGGGCACCCTTGGGTGGGGGTCCTCACCTTTCTCATAGGTGGCACCCCAGCCTGAGATCCAACAGGGCTGGGTGGGCTCCAGCCTCAGGCCGGGGTTGGGCAGACACACAGGCCGCACGAAGTCTGTGGAGAGAGGCCCGTGAGCCCGCGGCCAGGCCCTGGAAGGTTCTGAAGGCTGCCCCTCCCAGAGGTCCAGGGGCCCCGAGCCGCCCTGCCCAGGTGACCCAGCTCAGCTGCCAGAACAGGGCAGCCGGCACCCCCAACCCCAGACTCAAGGTGAAGGACTAAGGCAGGAAGGCGGTGGGACCCCGCTCTGTACCCAGCTCCCCACGGTCTGGTCACCAGCCTGACCTTATGCCTTCTCAGAGGACAGGAGGACAGGGGACAGGGGGACAGAAGACAGGAAGGCAAGGGATGGTGACAGGGCACAAGGGACAGATATAGGGGATGAGGGCAGGGGGATGGGGGGCAGGGGACAGGGGACAGGAGACAGAGGCAGGGATGGGGACGGGGGGAAGGGACAGGGGACAGGGGGTCAGGAGACAGGGATCAGAGGGGCAGAGGGGCAGGGGCAGGGGGGCATGGGACAGGTATAGGGGACAGGGACAGGGGACAGGAGGGCAGGGACAGGGGACAGGGACAGGCAGACAGGGGATAAGGGCAGAGAACAGAAGGGCAGAGAGGCAGGGGGCCAAGGGACAGTGTGGGTGGCAGTGTGGCCAGAGGGGCCAGAGGTGGGGGGTCAGAGAAACAGAGATGCAAAGGGTCTTGGGCACAGGACCAGGGAGCCGGGGACTCACTGTTGACGGCCAGCGGGCTCTGCAGCTTGAACAGCGCTACATCGTAGTTCTTGGTGGTCGAATCGTAGCTGGGGTGGACGATGACCCTCTCCACGCGGTGGCCCAGGCCGAAGTGCATGGCCGACTGGCTGAGCAGCCCCGCAAAGGCCGTCCAGTACCGGGGGTTGTCCAGGGGCCTGGGGGTGAGGTGTGCAGCTCAGGCCGCCCGCCCTCTCTGAGCTCCTGTCTGCCCCCCACCTAGACCCTGCCCGCCCCGAAACCCCCACAGATTCCATGGACACTCCCCACACCCCGAGGTCCCCACCCCATTTCTGGACTGGATTTCTCTCTGGGAAGCAGCCCCCAGGGACCCCCGTTTCAAGGCTGCCTGTCTCCCTCTGCTGGAAGCCCCCTCCCCAGGTTGGGCACCGATGACCTACATGGAGATGGAGCCCCCCTCTGCCCCTGGACCCCGACTTACTGCTCCACACAGTGGGCGGCTGTGAGGATCCACTGGGGGGTGATGAGGGAGCCCCCACAGACGTGGGTGTGCTGCACCTGGAGGCTCACCTGCCAGGGCCAGTCCCCCGGGCTCACGGGTCTCCCCCCCACGATCCGGGCCCTGGCGGCTCAGCTTGGAGACCCCACAGTCTGGGGGGAGACCGGGACACGGCGGGCATGAGCAGACGGGCTGCAGCCACCCACACCCACCTCTGCCAGCATCCAAGGGCTCCCCCACCCCCAGCCCTGTCCTGCCTCTCTCTACCACCTGCTTGGGTCTGGCTCAGTAAGCCTGAGTCCTGGACCCCTTGACTTTATTTTCTTATTTTTTTTAAATATTTTATTGGGAGTCAGGCGGTAGCACATGGCGCAAAGTGCAAGGACCGGCATAAGGATCCTGGTTCGAGTCCCAGGCTGCCACCTGCAGTGGCGTCGCATCACAGGCGGTGAAGCAGGTCTGCAGGTGTCTGTCTTTCTCTCCCCC